>NC_090913.1:2100946-2117144 GCF_040956055.1 Brachionichthys hirsutus
CTCATTAATGTGTGTGTGTGTGTGTGTGTGTGTGTGAGAGAGAGAGAGAGAGAGGTGTGTTTGTAATAAAAATTATGACGATCCAAAAATGTTTTAACTCCACCCAGCTTTCACCATCTGTCTCTATAATACGATACTCCTGAAATGCCTCTCCACACACACACAAACACACACCCACACACACACACCTACTCACACATACACACACACACACACACACGGTCCTAATGCTGCCATTAGGCCATTTTCCAGGAGTTTCTCTTTTTGCCCTTGCATCCAGAATTTAAGTGCATTAGTAATAACTGCAGGGTGCAGCACCCTGCCCCCCCCCCTCCCCCCCCCCCCCCCCCCCACACACACACACCAGCCCTGCTCGGTCCCCAGGCTCTCTTTGCCACTCATTAACCCTGTCACGTTTACGGTATGAATTAAATGATTCCAGTGATGCATCCACACGCACCGAGGGGGCTGCAGCCAGGCTTGGCCCCCCATCGAGCCCGGAGGGCTGGCCCGAGGCGCCACTCTCCACCCTCATTATTACCAGCATGGTGGTCACTGTTGTTTTAGCATGCACATGTCAGTGTGTGTGTCTGTGTGTGTCATCCTCTGGATGTTTGATGCTTCGAGCTCTAAACAACGGCGCTTCTTTAAGTCTTTTCACAAGGAAAGATCAGATAAGGAGTCCCCTTAAAATCTGATGGAAACTAAAAACAGTTCCAAACATAAAACATTACAAGAGAAATGTTTGCACAGTCTGTTTGAGGAGCTCTGACTGACAAACAAACAAACTAACTAACTAACTAACACACACACAAGTAAATCATCGATGACAGTATAAAGACCTCACTTCTTTGTTAGTAAGAGAATTAATGACCCTGTCATCTTGTTGGCTTTTTTTAACAACCCGGACTCGATTGATTCAAATAAAAACACCATTAATCGTCTTTCGCTGTGTGTGTGTGTGTGTGTGCGTGTGTGTGCATGTAAGTGCAGTCGAATGTGGCCCACCACCTCCTTAATGAAGCAGCCTGTGTTCTGGTAATGCCGCTAATACACTCATAAATCGAAACCAGCATGGCAGCATCAAATAAATGGGGGTGTAGGGGGTGGGGGGGGGGTCTCAGGCTGTCCGCAGCCACGGCTGCACGACACTGGGAAAAGGAAATCGCAATATTTTACTGTCTGTCATAGTAAAAAAGGAAAAACGGAGGCATCCTTTTAGAACATTTTGGCTGCGGTTTTCACAATTTAAGAGGCAAAACTCGGAGTTTCATTTCACAAATAACAATCGTGTAATTAAAATAAAACCACGTCAAAGCAAATCATTAAAGCAAATACAATACAGTGAAATATAAATCACGGCATCAACAAATGAGGCACGTCAGTTTTCAAACTTCCAGCCCGGTTACAGCAGCGTTCATTAGCGCGCCTCGTCCCTGTTAAATAAACCAACGAGCTAATAAAGTGAAGCTGCTGCTGCAGCGTCCGCATGAAACAGGAGAGGGCAGACACTTGAGAAGGGGAACCACCCATCTTCCATATCCTTCCAGGAATTAATAGAGAAAGCAGATTTCAGATTTAGGGTGATATTTGATATTATGACTTCCACCGAGGCTCATGTGGCGAGCCCTCGAGTGCTGTGGGTCACCTTCAAAACCACGATCTGTCATTTATCCTGAGGGGGGGGACGACTCAGGTTCGCGTGCTATATTTGATCCGAGGGTTACTTATTATGATTCCCCAACACATTTTTGAGGTTTGTGGTCAAACCCACTTCTCCTCGAGGGATCCCCGACTGACTGTCTGACGCTTTCGCTCCGTCATGTTCACAAGATGGCGTCGGGCTATGTGCCCGATCTCCTGATCTCGCCCGGCGCCATCGTCTCCTCTTCCTCTCCCATCTGCCTCGGATTGTTTGCCTTCACATCCGTGTCAAATCAAAAATGGCTGAACGCTTCCTGGAAATGTCCCATGCAGCGCACACGGCTTGTTCGAGGCGGATTACGGTTTAGTGGTGAGCGAGGGGACTGACCTCTGTCACGTTAGCGCCAGCTGTTGGTAGCAGGCATGCTGAACAGGTGCTCCGTGGACAGGTGAACTAGGAAGTGAAAGTCTCGTGTCAGTGGAAGGTAAACCATGCAGGACAGAGGTGTGTGATGATGCATCTACCCGTTTGCACTACACAGCAGCCGTTGGCCACCCGCCCTTTCTCCTCCCATCTTTCATTAACACACACACACCCATAGGAGTCCAGGGGAGCAAAAGGAGGTGAATGAAAACAAAAACATTTCTCTGACTGGAGAGGAGAGCCTGCTTCCAATGTGTACACAAGGGTGTTAAAGGGGAGCGGTGTGTGTGTGTGTGTGTGTGTGTGTGTGCGTGTGTGTGTGTGTGTGTGCAGTGACTCGCCGTAACCTCTGAGTCATCACTAAATATGAAGGATTGACAGAAGGAGAAGAGAAAGATGATCTTTAGAGTAACTCTACACTATACTCGCACATCAGTGTGGTTTCATATGAAAGGGTGTGTTTAAGTGTGTATGTGTTTGAGTCTGATTTACCACTGAGCACACACACACACACACACACACACACAGTGCACCCGACTGTCCTTGAACCAGATATCTCTGTGTGTTTGCTTAAAGTCCAAAAGTCCACTCTAAAGTCGCAGCTCTGCTAAGCTATGTGCTAAGCTATAGCTTCATTGCTGGGTCATTTTGCATAAAAGGTCAACAGTAATTCTCACAGAGCTTTCAGGCTCTACTTTTCACCCACAAAGTCGCCTCTAATGAGCTTCGTTACCACGGCAGCGAGAAAGATAGGGAAACAGAATATTTCAGTTGTTTGAACCAACAATGGCGGCTAAAATTCACATCCCAGTAAGCCATGATGGTGCGATGGCCAATTAGTGCGAGCTGAAGCTAAGCTACGTATCTCTTGAAATCACCCGCAGAGAGCAGACCTCCCCCAAGCAGCTCGTTCCCCTCCTAACTGGATTTACACCATCCATATGGTGATCTGGATCAGCACCAGAAGGTTCTAGATTGTATTTTTAACTGATTCTTGAATCCATAAATGGGGTTTAATGTTAAAATGTAATATTTATTCCTGAACTCATTCTGGATCAGAACCAGAAGACACGTTTCATGATGGTTTATATCGGACCCTTTTATGGGTGTAATTTTTGGTGACTGAATTGAAAGCAGATTTTACAAGATATGATTTTTAGAAAAAGTCTCCATTATAAGTAAATGGGAAAATCCGTATTTGTTGTATCCAGACGAGTATTCGGATCGCTCTCAGAATTTAATGGGATATAACTTGAACCAAGTCCCATCTTCAGATTATTTTTTCATCTAGATCCATCCAACAGTTTTTCCATAATCCGGCTAACAGACAGACAAACACAAAAACGAAACCTCCATGGGCGGAGGAACCAAAATAATATAAAGTAGAAGAATATTCACCCGTGTGAAATATAACCTGAATGAATCAGATTCTACAACAGGACAAAGTTGCCTCTAAACATTTGCATTTTCCAAAACATGAATGATCAGAATATTCCCAATGGAAAACAACATTCCAGATTTGATGCATGTCTTGTTGTTATCTTATGAAAGAATGTGGTTTAAATCAATGAACATCCACCATTATTAACCCCATCCTGCCCCTGCCTGCCGCCTCCCTGCCCCCGCAGCAGTGACCTTGACCTTTACACCTGCATCGTGTCACCGGTGGGTTTGTTCACGCCACCGGGATGAGGAGAGGCGCGGCAATCAGCTGACTCACCGGTGGATGACGGGGAGAGGAGGGCGGACACATGCGAACCCGCACACACACCTGTGCGATGTTTTCCCCAGGTGCGAGTACATTCTGTTGTTTCTCCCAGGGACTTAGACAGAGATGTTAAACAACCCCCCCCCCTCCCCCTCACACACACACACTACGAAGGCTGCAGTGGCTGTGGGATGGAGTTGCTCTGCGCTCCACTGGTTGTGTTTCATCTGCTACACAACAGTTGCACAAAGACTCACAAACATCATGACTCTGGTGCGTGTCTGCGGTGGAATTACACACATCTGTGCATCCACAGTTTTTCCGCTGTTGCCTTCGTTAGCTGAGCCGTTGCACGTCTTTGCTCCGCCTGGAGAGCTAAACATCTGGTTCTCGCTTCTGGCCTGACGATTCTTTTTTGCTGTCACACTTGTGATTAGACATGTTTTACGTTTGCCTCCTCGTGTCTGTATCCTGTATCACATATTCAGCCACAGAACGCCATTCCTGGACTGAGGATTAGCTTCCTGGTTTGTGCGTCAGAAGCGTCACTTCTGTTTGAGTCTCCTGAAGTCACAGGTTTATTCTGTAATTCCGGCTCCATCCAAGCAGAAATGGAGCAGCTGTTCAAAACACGTCGAATCTGCGCACATAACGGATCGGCCGTATTTATTTCCCACTCCGTCTCACACTGGATGAGAAGACGAGGGTCTGTCAGAGGTTGCTGATCTCTTCTGTCCAGAACCGGCCTTTGCAGTGACCTTTGACTCTCTGGTTCTGGTTCTGCTGCTCACACTCAGATGCCTGAAGACGTCCTTATTATGGGTTTATGTCATTGCTGGCGTTTGTCTGTCTGTCCGTCTGTTAGCAAGAGTACTCAAAAAGGTTAGATGGATCTTGATGACATTTTCAGGAAATGTTGGGAATGTTACCAGGAACCGGATGGTCTGTGCCTAAAATGCTCCTCCCACACTTTAGATGATTGCGGCCCGCGTTTCCAGCTCCGGCTCAGCCTCAGGAATCTGCGGCATGCTTTGACGGCAACGAGGGAATTAACCGTCCACATAAATAACCGCCACACGACGATTGTCACCAACTGGTTTACAATTGTGGTTCATCCAAACTGCTTCTCACTCAACACGTCATTAATGCCTCAGGAATATGGTGAATGCTGTTGAGACAATTACAGTTACACACGTTGTATTTAAGTCTCCCTCCGGCTCATGCGTTAGCTGACCTGTTCTAGTCGAGCTTCCCGGACGCCAGTTCGCTAGAAAGTCTCATCCCAAAATAATCCAAAAAAATCAGAAATTTCACCGGCCAATTGAAGACACGAGCTGTAGACTTCAGCAGAAACAGTTAGTAAGATATTCAGAAAACAGCTGTGGAAGACATAAATAATTCCCTTGGGCTGTGTGTGTGGGATGGGGGGGGGGGGGGGGTAGTAAAAAAAAAAGAAAAAGCAACCGAGAAGCGAATAACAGAGAAAGAGTGGAATGTGTTTTGATTGGCAGCTAACAGATGGCACTATATTTTATCTGTAGCTGGTAGCACCTTGTGTGTGTGTGTGTGTGTGTGTGTGCGTGTGCGTGTGCGTGTGCGTGTGTGTGTGTCGGGGCTATCAGCTACCTGGAGTTTTACTGCATGTGTTAAAGCGCTTCCACCAGTAAAATGTGTTGATCCTCTGCCACACATGGTTAAGCATTCACCTGATGATCCCTCGCTCCACACTGCTCCCTGAGGGAGAGAGAGAGGGGTGTTGAGCTGGCCACCTCCCCGCTCACCCTTACCTGCTCCCCCAAATAAATGCACAGGATGACTTTCCTCCCCCCTGCAGGGGTTTTAAATTAATGTAGACTTTTCCTTGGATTTCCCCACCGTCTCTCTCTCTCTCTCTTTATTTGTTAATTTCTGCACCTTATTATCTGAATTAAAATTAAAATCCCCCTCTCTCTTTCTCTCTCTCTCTCTCTCTCTCCCTGTGTCTCCCTATCTCCCTGTGTCTCCCTCTCTCCCTGTCTCCCTCTCACTCTCTACACTCCCGCAGTAAAGGGAAATCCTTCAAAATCCATAATTTATGCTTCACTGCTCCTTTTCCTCTCGTCTCTCCCACCATTGCCCTCTCAGCAGGCCTCTGTGTGTGTGTGTGTGTGTGTGTGTGTGTGTGTGTACATGTGCTGCATTCCCCAATGAATACATGACCCTTGTTGGAAAGATACCAACAAACCTATGACTTTGCGCACACACACACACGCACACACACGAACAAACATTTCCAAACGCGTTTATTTTACATGCAATGAACACACACTCTGCACTATGAAAAGCTATTTTAACGATAGTGTATGCAAATTGAAGAGCGGATTTCCACGCTGCAGCGTTTCAAACACGCCCGTGGTGCGGTGAGTCCGAAGCTGCAGGGCGTGCAGATCATTTGGGACGGATTCGCTTCAGCGAAGCTGCTTCAAAGCAAAGCTTTTGCTGTAATGTTGTTTTCCTGTAATACGCCGTGTGCGTTTTATATATATATTTATATGTAGGACTAATTTGCACCATAGAAATGTTTCCTTTGTGTGAAAAATGAATTCCCAGCTGCCGGCAAAGACATGAACTGTCTTCAGGATTCTTTCTTCAAAGCAGACATTTTGACTTTTATCTGTTAAAGCAAAGAACAGAGCCTCTTATCTTTCCTCTCCTCTTCCATTTATGGGCCAGATCACAGATGTAATTTAATATCTAGACCGGCACCTAACAAACCCCACGGGTAGGAACATGGAGGCAGCAGCGAGGAGAACCGGCCGCTAGCAGGCAGAACCCTTGAGCAGGTCCAAGGCTGCTCGTTTGCAGCCTGGATCTACCCGGCGGCACCGACGCCACCGGGCTCCACGCTGTCACTTTGCTTTGTTGTGTTGACACTTTTCATACCTGCAAGAAACAAAAAGACAAAAACGTTAACGATGCGGTCCAGAGCTTCTCGTCCATGTCGGCTTGAATCCATCTGCTGACGGAGATCAAGTGATGGAACCCAAACCAGAACCCATGATCCATGTTCTCTGATGTTTGCGTTACACAGCATATTCATGTCACACACACACACACGCACTGTGCGGTATAAATCAGCGGGTTCTCTGAGGCGCCCGGAAGCCCGCCCTCTCTCCATGTGTGTGTCCATATTTATGGCCGCCTCTCAATGCTCATTCCCGTGTGTGCAATCTGAAGCATGTGTGCGTTTATCTGTGTGTGTCGCTCTCTGGGTTGTGTGTTTTGCACCAGCGCTCTATATACATAGTGAGTCTGCAGACAGAGTCCCTTTCTGGCCCCTCGGCAGCTCTCCGTCCGCCACATGGCTCCGGTGCAGGCCGAACACTCAGTGGCGTGTGTGTGTGTGTGTGTGTGTGTCTGGATTCCTTCCTACGTGTTGCCTGTATGCTAATATTTATTCATGCTACTTCGTTTGCCTTAACGACACACACTTAAACCTCGCACTAAATTGTCTTTTGAACCCGAGGCTTGTTCCAGGCCTGTCGGGGGCGTGCCGCGGCCAAACCGTGTGTTGTTTAGCACGATTAGCACCCGACAAAGCGGCGGGGAGGAGGACGGCGTGCATGTCAGGAGGAGGCCATTGGCTTTAATGATTCAGCCTTTAACGGACGGCGTGCAGCAGAACTGAGCAGCAGGAGTGTCCTCTTGTCTTGTCTGGATGGGACTGGGGGGTTATTTACTGGGTCTTAAACACACCGTGGGGGCGGCAGGAGGGCTGGAGAGATGTGCAGAGCCTTGGATCCACAACTCCAACGCCAAAGCAAAACAGCTGTCCTGATATTTTGCACAGACCTGGCCTTTAACTCCATTTTATCCTGCCTCAGTGTCTGAATGAGATCTAATTTCTCTCTGGTTTGGCAATAATGTTTCTCCTCCTCCTCCTCCTCCTCTTCTTCCTCCAGCTCCTTCACATAGTATCATTTTTTTTATTTGCTGCTGAATTAAATGTATTTTTCCTTTTTTTTAATTCCTCCCTTGTTTCCAGCTGATGTCAGGAAAGATTGTGTTTCTTAGAGAAAATTATTTTGTAATTATTAGCTGAAAATAAATCATGATATAATAGATATTATTTATCGATTGATGAGTTTGACTAAAACTCTAAAAGGATTTCTAAAAATAACATTTTAAATTTGAGATCACGTGTGATTTGTCTTTAAACGTTGTCTTCTCTTTCTTCCTCTCCCATTCTCTGTCACCAGCATATCTCAAACTCCTTCCTCCCCCCCTCTCCCCCCCCCATCCTCTCCTCCGGATTGTAACCAAGGGGGTGATGTGTCTGGTCAGGGAAAATGTTCCCACATATCAAAGGGCTCCTGGGTTCTGAGTGGAAGCGGCCCAGAGAAGGAAAAGGTCAAGTTGAATGCAGAGACAGAGGGATGAACTGTGATTAATAGCAGCGGCGGCGCTGAAAGGCCACAGAGAGCGAGAACTAACACTTCACTGCTTCGTGCACGTCTCTATTGTCACTCTTTTAGAATAAGTGTAATTATTGTCACATCAGTATTTTCACGTGGAACTTCCGCCGGCTGGCTGCGTTGATGTGCTTTGATGACGGAACATCAGACGTGCAAGCTGCAATATTTAAGACGTAAATGACGTTGTTGTTAATGATGTAAACTACAGAACCCATGCTGATAAGAATATGTATTTCATCTCTGTTCAGCTCTTTGAATATATTCCAACGGTACAACATAATGCCGAAAGAGAAATAATTATATTTTCCCTTTGTGTGGGGAAAAACAAATACGACCAGAACCCTTCTCCTTGAAGTCGCTCTCTTAATCCCGCTCAGCGTTGTCGCCATTTTCATGCTTTGATTCAGACCCCCAATGCGTCCTCCTTTTTGTTCTCTCCCTTCGTTCTCACTCCCCACAGCATGTAGCACCCTAGCAAAAATCCTGTTCAATCACAATAAGCAAATTACCCCCCCACAGGACTTCACTGAGAACAGAGCAAGGTACTCCAATCAATGGCCTTCTTCTCTCAGCACAGGCCTGGAGCTCAGGATTTGCATGACACTGGACGAGTGAGCAGCCATCTCTCTCTCTCTCTCTCTCTCTCTCTCTGAGTCTAATGTGAAAATGTGGGAACATTAGTGGGAAATGTAAGGAATTTCTGGTTCCAAGAGGAAGACGCAGTCGCTGTAAAGCGGCACAGCATGGAGCGTCGCTTCTGGTGAGCTAAGTAACGCCTGCAGCACAAATCTGATGCATCCTGAAGGTGCAGGAAGCAGGAAGTCGACACGGCGGCTGCGTGACCCCTCACAAAAATGTGCAGGATCTCTTCAGGATTTACTTTATCAGTGACAAAATGTCTTCTCGATGTCTGAAATGATGAATATTGTTTCTACGCAACACGTTTTAATGGGGAAATGATCCCAACATGCTTCAAGAGGAGGGAAAAGACTGATCCGGATTCGCTGACGAGTCGACCTGTGATGAGATGCGTCAAGGAAGCGACTTGATGCGTCGTGTTGAAAGTCACTCCGGACCCCCCGGTGGTAAATCTGTTATTGTGAGCTGCATTCGTGCCGTGTTAGAAAGGAAAGCTTGAGGCATAGCAACAGTAAGAGAGGCGGGGCCTGGTAAACAGTGCACACACACACACACACACACACACACACACTCCTCTGTCTAGCAGGTGAAGGGTAGAGATAGTGTGTTTTGCAGCAGCTCACCGTGGCAACCTGCAGAATTCCACCACCAGCCTCGTGACTATCTGTTCTTCCTCCCTTCCCTCCTCCTCTCCTCCTTCCCCATCTCCCATCCCCCACATCGGCAGCTCCGGGGGAAGAGAGCTCTGCTCCGAGAACGGAGAGAAAGAGAAAAGAGAAAGAGGCACGGAAAGAAAGCCTGGCATGGAGAGAGAGAGAGAGAGAAGGCAGAGCTGCCACTCTCCTGGGAGGGAGAGAGAGCGAGGAGGGCAGAAGATAAAGATCCTGCCTCACCCAGCAGGTCCTCAACAATGAAGCTGGGCGAGTCATTTTGAACCAATGGGGCAGAAAACGCAGAGCAGTTGCTGCCATTCATCCTCCCATAAGCATGACAGCCTCACACAGCATTCATTCATTCATTCATTCATCTCACGGAGCAGCCCGTTTGGACACAGTGACTCATATCGATTAAGAATAAAAATTAAAAAGTATAGAGGGCGCGTGCGATTGAGCCATCAGTGGAGCTCTTTGCTGCTGAATTGGAACGTTGGATGTGGATGGGTGGAACTGTTATCGCTCTAACCCTCACCCACGGAGAGAAAGTTCATGTCCGCTGCTGATCGAGTGATTGATCACCACAAGGTGATACAATAAAAGCATCACGACACGAAGAGAGACGCTGCAAAACGTTACGCCCGACACGACAGCTGATCATCGGTTTATCTGGCACACTCTTTTAAATAGAAATATAGCATGATGAGAGATGCATACTCATGAGCCTGTCACTCAGAGCAGCTGCATTCCTGCTCAGGTATGACATCACTCCTCCCTCTCCAGGTGGGACACCTTGGAATTGTCTGAACGTGTCTGTGTCAACCGGCCTTTTCCACTTCCAATAAATATATTCAAGATTACTATTTGATTTGCCCCGATCCGCCTCGGGACGTGCGTGTGTTGATGATGGGATGCTGTTAATTGCCCCCCCCCGTCAGCATGGCTGCAGGCCGCTCTTAGCATTTACATCACATGAGCACCGGCCAATAAGAGAGAGAGCCTCTCCTCCCACTTCTCTCTTTCTTATCCATCGGCATCAACTTCCCTCCCTCCGTCCTGCCGAAGGCCGCAACGCATAACCGATTCTCCCGCCGCCACTTCGGATGGATTTGATGGGATGCAGCCATGTCCCGAGCGCTGAGGGAGGCGGCCCTCCTCCCCACTTGAGGCCTTCCTGCTGTTATCTCCAGGCTGGGGTCCCATCAGCCGGCACGGGAGCTCTGGCTTCCAGCCGCAGCTCCAGCAGCTCAGATAGGGGGAAAGCTCCCCGAGGAGCCAGGCGGATCCGGAATCAGCATCCTCTCATGCGGCCCGCTTCAAGGTTCCTCTCAGGCTAGCTTTAAGTCAGAGCTGCACACACACACACACACACACACACACAGCTTTTAGCGTTCAGACTTCACCGCTCTTTGTTCGGGTGTTCTTCTTACGACGGTTCACAGCCGGTCACGTGACTTGCAGCCGTCTTTAAATGCTGACAACAAATGGCAGGTTCATATGTGAAAAACCGGGCCCCTCCGAACATGTTTGACATCCAGATTGGATAAAACAGTCATTATGGGATGGCAAAAAAAGTGGCGTCTCCACTCAAAGGAGCTTAAGTTGAATAGTTTGTATTTAATTGAGATGAATTCCCAGCCTGCTTCCCGACCTGCACAGGTGAGCGTCAGCGTGTATGTCAGTCTAAATCAGGGTTGGGCAATTTTCCACAGGGGCAACATGAGAAACAGAAAATATTCTGGAGGGCCGGGCCAAACGGCTGAACTCAACTCTGCATAATATTCGTTGTATTTCTTGATTTAAAAAAATCAGTAAAGAGCATCGTTTTGACAAGCTTGTAAGAGTATAAGTTAAAATTAAACAATGAAAAATGGAGCTTTTCTCATTTCTCAAAACAATGGTAAAATAAATGTGACCGTTTCACCATTTGTGACTCATATTAGTGAACATTTTCACTCACATTCACTCTAAAACACATCTTGAGTTTAATATACTGTTGGAAGGTTGCGTGAAGGTTCTCAGCATCCTGAAGACATCACAACATTGTCTCTGACTCCCTTCCACTGCTGTCTCTCTCCTCCGTCCTCCTCACCAGGCGTCAAAGGGGCAGCTGCTGAGAGAACTACGTATCCCAGAAGCCATTTGGTGGAGTGAGTCCTGGGGTTGTCAGGTGTGGAGCAGCGAATGGGTTTCTGGCTCAACATTCCCTCCTATCACGGTGAACGTTCCAGCAACGCTTTCTGAACGGACCGACCCGTTTGCGTTTGCGGCCTTCATCAGGGTCATCATAAAAAATGCATTTTATGAATTTGCGTTTCACCCATCAAATAAGAGAAAGCTCCCTTCTTGTTTTGTGAATACTGGCTACAGGGCGCGCGTCACTGCGTCAGGCCTCCAGGCTCCTGGTCCACTTGGTTAACCCGTTATTTCAGCCCACCCTGGTGCAGCTGGCTAAAACCGGCCCGGGAGCTCAGCCTGTGTTCCACCTGGTCCCCCGCCTGGCCTTGGTGTTTTCATTTGCTCCTGCAGCCGATTGGAGTCAGAAACCAAACCCCGGCGGGTGAGAAGTTCTGTTCAGTAGATTCTAAGGGGAACCACAAGCCGCTCCGGAAACCTCCGCCAACCGGGTCAAGCAGGGTGAAGCAGATTTCACACCTCAAACTCTAATGGACAGAATTCCCTGATGAACTTTATTCTCTACTATAAGGCTCCTCTAAACAGAAGGAGACTGTTGGATAAGTCGCTGCTGTCAGATTATTTCTTTATTCTTGGTTTTGGAGTGAGACGTTTGGGTTTGTGCAGAGGGCTGGACCCACGTCATCGCCAACGCATTAAAACCGGCGTTCTCCGGTGAGTCGCCGAGCACAGCCGTCGCTGCTGCGACAGACATGAGTCACCGTGATGCACGTCTCTCGCCACGGTGAGCAGGAGCGCCGATGACGTCAGGAAGATACACCTGACCCCTGAGTCACGAGGTCCGGTTGACTTCCACGCCCTTTTGTTCCAGATTAAAACGCCTCCAGCATCAGAACGGCGTCCGGATCCCTTCATTCGGCGGTTGCGGGGACTCGTGTGTGTGTGTGTGTGTGTGTGTGTGAGTGTGTCTGTGTGTGTGTGAACCACAGAGGACATGGATCCATCGCCTCAGTAACGTTAAATCACGTCACTCACCTGGACACGCCTCCTTTTACCTTTGTTGTTGTTGTAATTTGACCGAATCGTGCATCTCATTGTGACGAGCACGCAGAACCGGCCTCCATTCATAAATAAACGACACAAGTGGGCGATTAAAAACAAGAAAACATTCCATGACATCATCATCGGAGCGTTAATGGGCGTCTAACCTGCTTCCACCTGGAGAGAAGCCCAGCCAGCCACAAGCCACATGGACCTGCTGCGTGTTTGATCTCTGGGGGGGCGGGGGGGGGGACTGTTTTTACTGGCGCTCCCGCTGAACAGGAAACGAGCTGTGAAATGAAGTGATGACACTTTGGCTTGTTCAGCTGTGACCGTCGTGGAGCCGCGGCTGTAACCTTTGCACCGTTTCCAAACTGAGAACGGCATCAACTCGCCGGGACGCTCCAGAGCTGTAAGAAAAGCCGAAGCTGTTCCCAGGAGAGACGTTTGGGCTTTGTCGAGCAGGTTTTACACTCAGGGACGGTGCAGCTTCGTAGCGGAATAAGGAATCCATGTTCTTATTATCTGAATCCGCTGAATTATCTTCCGTGGAAAGCTTCATCTCTTTCCTCTGACTTTAACAATCTTTGGAACAACAGGGCTGCACTTCTGCTTTCCTTGTGATTATTAATCACATCCTCCCACTGAACGATGTTTCATGCCCCCCCCCCCCCCCCCCCCCTGTGATTGGATCTGAAGCCCGGCTCGGTGACGCAGACAAACCATCATTTCTTCCGACGTGGAAATGTCATCTCAGCCAGATGTCAACCTTTGACCCATGGATCTGCAGACGCCGTGCGGCTCCGGCGTCGACCTGGAGACGGATAAATGGAGCATCTTTACGCCCCTTTGGAGAATCATTTCAGTGCGTTTCACCCGTCGTCCCTTTATCTCTCTGTTTCTGTTTCTTGTGCCCTGGTGGGTAAAAACGTGGCAGCAGTCGCTTTGCATGCGTTGAAAGGAGGTGACCTCTGGTGCGTCAGAAGCTCAGAGAAAAGTTTGCATATTTAAAATGGAAGAAGTGATGAATAATAAAGTGATTTAGTTTCCTGATAATTAATTCCTGAATGCGTGATAAAACCTGAGCAGGGGGGGATCAGATGTGAAGCTTGATGGATCAGTCGAGCGCCATCATTCGCTGTGCAGTTCTATGTCCCTGAACGCATCACGCGTGGCGGGACCGGGACCGGGACCGGGAGCGCACAGGTGACCCTTGGACAGCGTCGCCTGATACCGTTTATTGGGAGCCCTGCCTCCCACCGACGCCGGTAACCGCCGTGACGACAATGTTTCTCCCGTTTCCCGTTAATTCAAGAATGACGCAGTTAAACGAATAGACTCCACGCACGGCGCGCCGCCGGTGCGCGAGCCCCGACGCGCGCGCAGCAGAGAGCTCCATTGACGCGTAATGGCCCTTGAAACCGTCAGAATGACGTTGAAACGACACCCGGTGCTCCAGACAGCTGCAGGTGTGACCCGGTGGTTTATTCCATGTAGCGTTTCACCGCACGTCTACCCTCACTGCCTTATAAGGGCACTCAGCCGTGGCTTCCTGCAATAGGCCGCCCGCAGCCTGCGGGAACCTGCACGGCGCTTTAACTCTTTCACTGCTGAATTTAATTTGCTCCGACTCCATGAAACGAGACTTTTTGGAGCTTCACTAATAAATTAGATTTTTGGTTTTGAACGCAGAACAATCGAACATGTGCCCGCGCTGTCGACACGCACACACACACACACACACACCAGTTAAACACAATATCCTGTATTGATCAACGACGTGATTGGGAATCCTCTATTTGTCTGTTGTTGTTTTTACTTTCGTGAGATCCTTTCACACGTCGTGAGATCCTTTCACACGTTGGCCTCCAGATGAAGGCTTAGATTCCGTGCTAGAGGTCCGTCTGTCCCTCCACAGGGGCCCAAACGGGTATACCTGTCTGCCTGTCACAGATAATCACCGCTGGAGGAACCTGCTTGGGGGGGGGGGGGGGGGCGCTGACCTACATCGGACGCCCCATAAGGACCAACACAAAGAAAAGCCTCCCGAACGTCCCGTGCAATGTCATCCTTTGTGTGGCCTTGACTCGATCCTTTGTGTGGCCTTGACTCGATCCTTTGTGTGACCTTGACTCGATCCTTCGTGTTACCTTGACTCGATCTATTCAGTGTAAAAGCAGAGCAGCCGGTCTCTGACCGCAATTTAACTTTACACCGTCGGGATTTACGCCGCGTCATCACCGTGAGCCAGAGGTCAGGGGGGGGGGGGGGGGTTCTCATGCGGTTCCGAGGAATAGATCAGTGAAACGCACCATCGGTGCCGGCCAGAACGTTGCTTGGGCTTTTAGTGACCTTTCTCAAAATGTATCTGCTATTAATCTTCTCTTAATTAGACGACAATCAAACCGAACGGATCGTGCGCTGCAGCTCAGAGAGACATTTGTGGATCCAGTGACGTGTTGTTGGATAAAGTGATCGGCGCGCATTCGGGCTGTCGCGGTTCAGAATGGAACGCTCCCTCCCCCCCCTGCAGAGAGATTTCACATTTTGGTCTCGTTTCAAGACGCAAGAAGGAGACATGTCGCGTTCACGGCTCATCTCAGCTCGTAATTTAGACGATCGGAGTCACAGCGCCGGTTTCTCGAGAAAGGTTTGCTCTTTTGATGGTTGCGTAAACGCCGTGTGTGAGTGTGTGTGTGTCTTCCGACCGCACGCAATGACCCTGAGCGATAGTGGCATCGCTCACTTTATTGATTACAACCAGCGGTGCCACGTTCCTAAATGGCGCACCGTTTCCTTTTCAACATAAAATAACTTGCAGAATTAGGCGTTGGATATATTCTGTTTCTTCCGACAGCACGGGAATGCATCACGAGAGAACCCCCCGCCCAGGTTTACCTCCCCTGGTCCACGTCACGCCAATGGCTATTTGCATAAAGTGATCGCTACAGTATTTTGTCGCTGCAGCTTCATCCAGAACGAGTCTCTCCGAAGGTGGACAGCGAAGACGGAGTCCGAACCCGAGGAGGAGGAGTCTTCGCTTTCACACCGGAAAATAATAATAATAATAATAATAGCGGTAATCGAAGCAGAGCAGAAGAGGGCGTTTCTCTCGCGTCGGAAAATGGAGCTGCGCGCCGCGGGAGAGCGCGTCTTCGCGGTGGAGAGCATCGAGAAGAACGCAGCAGAAAGGTTCGCCTGAAGGACGTCGCTCTCTATTCTTTATTCTGTTGGAACCTCGCGTTTGCGCACCCGCTGTAGAATTCTGCGTCTAACCCCCCCCCCCGTCTGCTCATTAACAGGGAAGGGTCGAGTACCTGGTCAAGTGGCGCGGATGGTCTCCAAAGTAAGTGTTCTGTGCGCACATATCGCGGTGATACTTGTGATGGGGACACTCGGAACGGGCGACAGGGAATGTTTTCACCCGCGCGAGCGTGCACGGGCGCGCAAATGGGCGGTTGCGCGTTCTTGTTTTTTGGGCGCTCGAACATCGATGTGG
>NC_090913.1:3063362-3133055 GCF_040956055.1 Brachionichthys hirsutus
GGGGAGGAGGGTTCAGAATGGTATTAAGGTGGTAAGAGTGAGGAAGAGAGCTTCTGTGGTGGTGGGGGGGGGGGGGGGGGAAGAGGAGCCAGGAATAGGCCAAAGCTCCGAGAAGAGATAGAGAGACGTGGATCGGTCCCCCGAACCTGCGCTCTACTCCCTCAGTCGGAATGGGGCCGATCCAGAATGACGACAGGAAAGGAGTGACTCTTCATTCCGGAGGCGCAGGTCTCCCTTTCATCCGCTCAGGTTTGGCTTCAGCTTAAGAGACTGATGCCAGCATGAGTGTAATGGTGGCAAAGCATGGCTAGCACATAAATTACAGCCGCTGTCCAACTCCTCTCATTCAGCGTGGACAGACAGGCAAGTTCTCTTTGCACAGTGTAATTAAATCTATTCTCGGGTTTATTGTAACGCTTGATCCGTTCTGCTAACTTGAAAGGCGGCCATTTATTGCATATTATTAGAGCGTCGCATCTTGCACTAGAGAAACGAGTAAGACAGATTGAATGACAGAAATGAAACATTTTCATTTTCACCTGCAGTTTGATCTTTACCGATACTGACATAGATCGTCTCTCAAACTGACCTGAATCGCACCGTCAATTATGCTCGAAGCCTATATATATTGATCCCTATTTGCCCCACCTTTGGTCGGGGTATTTAAAAGCATCCCTGCTCAGATAAGGAAATATGGTGATGGACATTACGGATTACAAAAGGCAGCTAAAAGAGCAAGAAACAGCTCAACTCAAAGGAAAGGCATCACAGAAGCATAAATGAGTGCTAATGAAGACGTAGCAAGTGTGTGTGTGGGTGGTGGTGGTGTTTGGGGGGGGGGGGGGGTCAACCTTTTTAATTGGAGCGTGGTCGTCCTCTTTGGACCCTGCAGTGGGATCCAGAGTGCTGACAGATGATGAGAGGAAAATGACAGGCCTATTACAGGCAATCTGGCCCTGCGACTTGGCAGACACAGCAGAACCAGAGTCTGGGGAGACCAGGGCATGTCCAGACTGGACCGCGTTCCCCGCCACATCACCCCCCCGTCTAATGGGGGGTCCGCATCCATCAACATGGAAATAGAGGAGGGTTGCCTTGGCACTTTGAACTACGGAGTTGTGGGTTGTCACGAGGGAGTCTGGCTTCTTGTCTGTTAAAAATAATAATAATAAAAAAAAAAACACTACCTGGTCAAGAAAAAGGAGGAGGGGGGGGGGGGGGGGGGAGGGTGTTAATAAAAGAGAGATAACCAGGTAGAGGAGGGAAGAGAAGGCGCAAATACACAGAGCAGTTAAGTTCAAATCATGTTCAGAGTGAGAGAGAGAGAGAGAGAGAGAGAGAGAGAGAGAGCACAACTTCCTGTCTGTGTGTCTGGATGCGAGGGACGTGTTTATGTCTGGGGATACAAGCAAAACAAACATGGAGGTCAGAGATGCTGGACTCTATCCAAGCGATAGATAGCCCCTTCTTAAGAGGGCCACGGGGCCGTTTCAGCAAACAGGCCCCCAGGGGGGGGGGGCGCCGGGGTTTAAACAGAACCCTCAGGTGGGATTTCATATTGAACATTAGGACCTTTGAACTCTTGGAGCGATCTCCCAAACCGAGGACTTCTCTTGCCCATAACTTTATGTGTTTTTTAAGCAACCGAGCTGCGTTCAGCCACATCATGCAAGGGATGGTTCGCGTCTCGCACTCCGAGCGTACATGCCACACACACCCACGACCCCTCAGCATCCTCTCACTTGCCAATTCATCGCTAACGCTTTTCATCTTTGTATCTGTCTGTCCACACACACACACACACACACACACACACGGCCGAAGCGAGCAGACTACCATCTGCGTGTAGTGGCCGGCTTTGTCTGGGGGGTGAGGGTGAAAGCTCCAACACGACCCCTTTCAACAAGCACACACACACACATACACCATACACACAACCTTTGTAACAGCCCCCCCAACACCCTCCCTGACCAACTGCTTTAAGTGTGAGAGCTCTTCTCGTACAATCTGCACATGCATATGCAAATTTGCAGGGGGGCATTATAAAAACAGGCATCATCTCGCTCTCTCTCTCTCACACACACACACACACACACACTGAGGAGTAAGACATTTTTGTTGGCTTCAGCACTAAAGTCTCCACCGATAGAGTTGAGTTCAAGAAAGCATGTTTCCGAGCAAGAGAAGAAAGAGCACTTGAAAAGAAGAGCCTCCTTTACAAAGAACAAATTAAAGTGAGCGCGTTGTGAAATAAATGCAAATGAGATTGCATACATTTACATGGAAAATGCACACAAGCGCACGTAAAACGCAGGCAGGCCAACACGGATTAGCCGCGTTTGCCCTGCAGCGCGCGTGTGACGGCTTCGTGCATAACGAAGTCGCTTCATCAGGAGACAGAAGACGCGTCGCAGCCGTCAGATAAAACATCGGGTGGAGGTAGGAGCCGCAAACAACGACTATGATCCAACACACACACACACACTGAGCTTATTAGCTGGTTCTGGTTCAAAGGGTCATCCAACAACTGAGACCAGGACAGATGCGGTGGAATAACAACCTAGAAAAGCAAACGTCTTTAAATATCTGACACCTTTTGATGCCGAAACCTGGTTCTCCTCGAAAAGGAGGAGACGATCACAAGAATAGAATGTATACCAAACTGGGAATTAATAACACGAGGACATTTGATACGAGATGAATCGTCGTCTTTGGCTGTAAGAGAACTTGAAGTCTTTTGTTGGGTGTTCATTTGTCTTTCTCGGAGACCACAAGGCCCTGAGCGAGGACAGAAGAAGACAGAGGCAGGAAAAAAAAAAAGGACAAAGCGAGAGCGATTTACACCTGCGAGGCTCGCCGGAAAGTCGACACCTGAGCCCCTCCTCTTCTCACGTCAGCCTCGCCGTAGCGGCGCACACAAGTTGTGTTGTCACCTCAGAAGTTCACGCTCACAACTTTTACTTTCCACCAAGATCTGAAATCATTAATTTTTTTAATCAATCCCAGAAACACTTTGATCAAGATGACAGAGAGGATAAAATGCAGCCACGCTCTGAATGACGAGTCAAATTAAGAGCTTCTACAATCTCGCAGTGGTAAAAATGTGAGTTCCCCGGATTCCTCAGATGTTCGCCGCGTGACAGCACGTTCTGGCCCGCCGTCTCCAGCCAGGGTTTGTCTCTGAGCTGGAAGGATTGGAACAGCCGGCTCTCAAAACTCAAAGGACGCATACGAGTTGTAATTAGGAGAGGAGTTTGGCTTTATTATGCACTCGAACCCGGCTTCCCGTTATCGCTGCCCGTGTGCCCGCGCGGGATCCTCGGCGCCGCCGGTGTCTTCCAGCACGTATGGCTGACACACAAAGATTCCTCGCCCACACAGCGCAAGAGTTCATTGTGTACATCGCTCGTATCAAATTCTCCTCGCCGTTTTCCACCACCCTGTTC
This sequence comes from Brachionichthys hirsutus, assembly GCF_040956055.1. Classification (NCBI taxonomy): domain Eukaryota; kingdom Metazoa; phylum Chordata; class Actinopteri; order Lophiiformes; family Brachionichthyidae; genus Brachionichthys; species Brachionichthys hirsutus. The sequence continues at coordinate 3,066,809 of NC_090913.1, forward strand.
CGCTGCGGTGTTTTCAGGCACACAATGGCCGCCGTGGCGTTAAGCTCGTGTTGCCCCATCAAGAGGAGCGCACCAACAACAACAACAACGAAACACTCTCCCCTAATCTTCCCACCCTGCTTCTGACTGGATCCTTTCGCCTTTCGCTTTGTTCCCACGCTCCCTCGCTTCTTTTCTCTCGCCTCGGCATTGTCCTATGCCCTCAGGTTAGAGGTTCTCCCCGTTTCCTCCTCTTAAAGAGTGGAAAACAGAGGAGGAGGAGGAGGAGAGGAGGCGAGCTGGAGGGAGAGAGGGAGAGAGAGAGAGAGAGGTCTGTCCGTCGAGCTAACCGGCCTGAACCGGTTCTGACAGAGGTGAACCAGAGACGTGTCCTCTTTTGCCTCTGGACAAAAAACAGCCGTGGTGGCATTCCACCCTCAGTCAGCAGGTAGGGGGGGGGTCATACATGTGCATGCGGGTGTTGTCTGTCTCCTAAGACCTTTGAGGCCTGGACCATTGCCAAGTTCATCTGTTAATGGACAGCTATGAGGAGAGCCCCCCCCCCCTCCCTCCTCGCCGTCTCTCCTTCAGCCATGCCTGCTCGTGACCCCCCCCCCCCCCCTTAACCTCCCCAACCCCCAGCCAGGCCCGCCCAGGGACCTACCTCTCCCTCCTCCTCCTCCCCTTCTCTCCCTTCCCCTGAAAGCTATATCATTCCTTTTCTTCTCCTCCTCCTCCTCCTCCTCCCCGATGCCCCCATGCACTTTGTGCGTCTCCTATTCAAGATAGACGGAGTGCTTCAAGTTCAGGGGGACACCCTGGGACCCTTTAACAAAGCCAGCTATCAGGCTGACTCCTCTGGCCACAGCGGACTCCTCGGCCGCCGCTGCTCCTGCTCCGTCTCTTCATCTGGACACGGACGCGTCGGCAGGCCCGCTAAACCCAAAAGGTTTCCTGCTCTAGCCGATCCTGAGTCGGACAATTCCCCCATTGTGTCCTTGCCCCCCCCCCCCCCACCACCACCCATACTCCTCCTCTGCCAACGCACCCCCTCGTCTGTTGAAACGAGGCAAACCCACAACGCGAAGGAATCCCACGGAGCAAAGAACGTAGGCCACTTTCCATCCACACCTCTAAGACAGACGCCGCCGAGCCCTTCCCAGATTCCCTCGAGTCAAACTGTCAACGGCTTAATAGTCGGGGAAGGAGCGGCAGGAGGCCCCGGAGGCCCGGGAGCTGAATATAAACACTACGGAGATTAGGAGTGCTGTGAAACTGGAAGGGATAAACCCATTTCTTGGATGGAGGCAGATTGTCTTTTTTTTTTTTTTTTACTTCAATTGAAGCCTCTTTTTTTCCAGCTCAGGTCCACCGTCAAGAAACGACTCGGTTCTCGGTGTTTTCACGAGCCGTGTGGCGATCCACGTGTTATTCTGTGCTCACTACAGGCACGGCACACAGACCAGCGTGTCATTGTTACGCATGTGTGTGTGTGTGTGTGTGTGTGTGCTGCCAGAATCACAAACGGGAACTTAAAGGAAGCGACTCCTGCTCCCTGCCTCATGTCGGCCTGACGATGACGACGGCAGGGACGCTCCTCTAATTTGGGACGAGGGACGAGGGATGGGGCTCACATCACGATCACAAACACATGCATTTTCTATGTCACCTCCTTTCACCCTTCTTCATCCTCCCTGTCCTCATGTGTCTCCATGGGACACAGTCACAGCCCCAAATGCTCAGCAGTTGCTCTCCTCTCCAGTCTGCTGGAAAGAGGGGGGGCGGGGGGGGCTGCCGGTTTTAGAACGCTAAATTATCCATTAGATGTTATCAAGTTGTAGCAGGGTGATGCCATTCTGCTCGGAGCCATCAATCTTTGATAAGACCCGGGCACGGTGTGCATTGGGATGCACCGGCAGAACCTGCCCTCCACTCCCGCCGCATGGACCGACGACCCCCACCCGACTGCACGCAAACGTGGACACGTGCACGCGGTCAGGCAGATATCCAGGCACAGGTCAACAAACACGCATGCTGACGCAGCTACATGCTCTTGCACTCAAGCGCTGCAGAGACAAGCTTGTTTAAGGAACATCCAGTTGGACGCTTCAGCGCCCCACCCCACCCCCCCACCCCCATCAAAGTCGGCCTTGTATGAAAGCATCGTTATGAGGTGGGCATCAAACTAACATCGTCTTACGCATTTTTAAAAGCCTCTCCCGCCACTGTCCCGTTTTCCTCCTCAGCTCTTCGTCTCGCCCTCAGCTTCATCGCCGCGGCCTGCCTGGCAGGCCGGGCCGACGTGTTCAGAATGCGCTCCAGTAAGAGGCTAATCAAAAATGCAAAACAATTGGCAATTACCGCGCGAGGCCCTAATGGTCATTAGAATTTACAACAAGGTAATGAACAGAGAGTCAGCTCAGGCCATGCATATTCATAAAGCAATCAGGCCTTTGAAGATTAAGGGATGCGCTTCAAATTCAAATGAGGGCGCCGGCATGTTATCAGTGAGATTCAGCAGGCGAGTGGAAAGGGCGCCGTGGACAGGAGTGGACTGTGTGTGTGAGCAACGAGGGCTGAGGGTCAGTTTGGTGCGGGGGGGTTGGATGGGAGGTAGAGTGTGTGCGTGCTTCCACGCGACGTTCGATGGCGTTGCACGCCGCCATGCCGACACCACGCAGTTTGAAATGATTCTAATCACCAAATTATCGCTCTCTTCAAAAAAAAATGAACAAGGCCACAAACTTCTGATTTTCATTAGAAAGCCGTGGGATTCAACGCTGGGATCAAATGTATCGTTCATTTGCTCCATTAGGAAGGGAATGAGCTTTTGAACACAAAACCCTCCGAGGAATACAGAAACTTATTACTATACATTTATGTTAAGTGCAGCAGCCGAACGGTTTGCATGCACAATGACGGCGAGGATTCACAACGCCAGATACAGGGGGGGGGCTCTCTCGTTCTGGATCGCTCTGGCTGAGATAAGACCCCCCCCCACACACAGACACACACACACACAAACAGGTCCACACACCCACAGACCTGCAGCGCCTAAGATAGTCTGGATGGACAGATAGCAGGATGAGTGGGCTGAGGCGAACATGACGCTGCCGTGTCATCAGAACGACCCCGATGGGCATGAAGACGGCCAAACGGTGCGCCTGCAGCGCCACGACAGGAAGAAACGGAGCAGGAGGCGACCGCGTCACAAAACAGGAGAATCGGTTTTAATCAGTGACCTAAATGAGGACTTTAAGGATAAAAAAAAGCTGTTGTTTTTTAAGGAAAAATATTAAAAGCACGCTGTGAAATTTGCTCTCATTCTTGCCCTGAATTAACCCGCCTACTTCTTAAAATACCGCTGCTGTCCTTTATGGCGATTATCCCCCACCGGCTGAGTTGCAGCTGTATCAAAGGCGCTTTTCTCTTCTGTTTCTGTTCTGTCTAAAAATAAAGTCATTAACCTGCAGGTGGTGAAGCCAGCGGCTGGCGTGACAGGCCCTGACGCCGTCAGACAAACCCTGACCTCGTGACATGGCTGCCTGCCACGCAGCTGACAGGGCCGAGGCGCGACGTGCTTATTTTTGAAGATGCTTCCCGTCTCTCGTGGTAAAACCCGGTTGTTTCTGTTGCGCCGCGTGGTTGCGTGTGCATTTGTGTGTTCCGCCCTACGGCCAAATCGATGCGAGCGTGGACGAGCAAGAAGAGCGCACAACGAAAGCCTTCGAAAAGGAACGGGTGTGCTAAGCCCGCCAAAACTAGAGGTTCCAGTCCTTCAAGACAAAACACAGGGTTGACGTGTGAGGAAGAGAAGGACACAGAGAGAGACAAAGGAAAGAAAGAGAGAGAGAGCGAGAGAGTTAAAATAAGTATAATATGATTCTGACAGATCACAACACATTAAAGGACCACAGACAAAACCAGTGTGTGTTTGTGTGTTTGTGTGTGTGTGTGTGTGTGTGCGTGCATACTTGAACTAGCCTCCACCTGAACTGCCTGGGGCTGCGGTACCAGGGTTGTTAGAAGACAAACAGACACAGAAAGCCCAAGCCATTAGCCCTGAGGACACACACACACACGCACACACACACACACACACACACACCCCTCCCTCTTAGTACATACACTCCTCTGCTGCCAATCACACGCACAGGAGCCACCTCAACAGCAAAAGTCCTGCTCCTAAACACACAAAACATCAGTTTAGTCCAGAGATCCACTTCCTCTACCTCCCTCGTCCACGTCCACACACACACACACACACACACGCACACACACACACAATTAGGGCCCAGCCCATCCCGGCGCTGTGTGCCAAGTCTGGCCTGGCACGGTCCACGGTGGGGTGTCCTCAGACGAGGCTTGCCAAGTCAAAGACCCTTTCATGTTCAGCCTTGTATGCCCAAAGTAGTAAAGTTTTAACGCTCTCTCCCCCTCTCTATCACACACACATACAGCTAAAACCAGTTTAAGTGGTTAAAACCACACTGACACACGTGCACACACGTGCTCACACGTTAGTTCTACACCCCGTCCACACTGGAGATGTAAACCTCCACTAGACTTCAGAACTGGAACGCGGCCACAGCCACCAACACTCCGTCCGACAACGGAGCCTGAAAGCTCCGCTGGCGTTTAGCCGAGCTTCAGAATACCCCCCCGCCCAAAAAAAGTGTCCTATGAAAAATTCATCCCAAAAACCATTCCTGTTCACCTTAATTTAAACTCAGCGGAGCCCACATCCAAAAATAGGAGCCGTTTTGTCCGTGTCCAGAGCGACCGTAGGATAAAATTAGAGGCTTGTGGCGGGAATATTAAGACAATAGTTTTCATCTGCGTCTATTCAGTATCAATTAAAGTGATCGCTGGAACAAAGGCACGCAAAGTGATCCGTGTGCATGCACAAACACACAGGCCACACAACATGGCCTCCGTGGAGTTGCCCTATCACTCACCACCATACAGTGCACACGTTACACACGCACACTCGACAACTGCCCTGCCCCCAAGTTCAGATACCCAGTGTGTGCTTGGGAGGGGAGCGGCCGGGCTGCCGGGTTAGAGAACGGTGGCGCGGCGCCAGCATGGAACCGGCTAAATACCTTTGTCTCAACGCACGGGGAAGAACAGGACGGGCGAGCTGCGGCGGCGCAGAGAGGCGTTGTGAGAGGCGTTGTGAGAGACGTTGTGAGAGACGAGGCTCCGTTGTTGGAATGTTTTCCTCCAAAGGTGGCCGCCGTAATTAACTCAGTATCGATTCAGGGTTCAGGGTACAATGGAGGCCGAGCGCCGGAAAGAGGCTGATCGGCTGCAATGTGGCAAGGATGGGGGGGGGGGGGGGGGCTTCAACAGTAATAGAAATTAGTGAGGAGAAAGGAGAAATTTCACTAATTATGATTTTACCAGTTACTCTGTCGGATGCGACGGATCCTGTGTTGCAGTCTTGTGGCCCCGAAATCAGAGAAATTAGAAGCACGTTCCTCCAATTACTCAAAGTAGGAAGATCAAACAATCATTTATTGCACTGATAACAACCACGTTTAGTTCAGGGAACAATGCGTGTGTGTGTGTGTGTGAGTGAAGCGCGAGCGTATCTCCGCCTCCCTGGTGAGCGCGTCACGTGAGACGAGCGTAGTTCGTGTGAGAAGCCGTCATCTGCTGCGTTTCTGGGCCATCTATAATCTGGAGAGAAGCGACGGTGTCTCTGTGCATATCTTAAATTGTTTATCATGCAAATGACGGCTGCCCTCGCCCTCTCCTAACGGCCCGGGAGCTCCAGACTGGAGACCCCCCCCCTCCCCCCCCAGCTGCAGCCGTGAGACTCCCAGACGGCCTCAGCTGTCCCAGAGATGGCGGACCAAGGGGCGCAGCTTCATCTCCAGCTAAGGGATGCATTACAAACAAATGAACACCTTCCCCCCCGCCCCCATCTACACATTCAACCCATCGGTGGGTGTCAGGCTCGTTTCTCAGCCTGCGTCCCCCATACGTAGAAGCTGCTGTCCATACAGAAATACTCCTGCATCAGATGACATTTCGGGGGGGGTCATTTGAGCGTATGTGCTGCAGCGGGATGTATCGTATATTTACGGGTGTAACATGTAGCACACACGCCGGGAATAAACCGAGCGGGACGGCTGTGCCGGCGCCGCGTGCACAGAGATGCCTCATCTCATGTCAGCCTCTAACTGAGAAGGGCGAGGGAACATGGCAGCGAGCATATGGGCTGCGGGGCGCTGCGCTGGCACTGCCAGGCTGGATCCATCAATCCTGGAAGCAGAACACAGAGGTGGGGGTAGCTGACCGGTGAGCGGTTCAATCCCATGCACTGGCTTCACCCAAAAGGACGCGACATGAGACGCAGTTAGCCGAGGCGTCGCGGCGGGACGGGACACGCCCAAACCAAAAGAATCAACACTAGAAACGCCTGACTGTTGCACAAGGCCAAGAGGCGCAGAGGCCAGTAAATAAAGCCCCGGCGGCGGCGCATGTGACCTTCTGGTGCCATGTGACCGCCGCTGCATGACGGCCTGAAGCAGCAAAAAAAAAAGCACGTCTGAGCATTTGACAGGGCCAGGAGGCATGTTGGATGCGCTCGCGTTCACGCACAGGGCAGATGTTTCACGAGCTGCGCCGCTAATGGACGCCAGTCATTCTGAGCCGGCGAGCTAGCTACTCCGTGGTCGCTTCGCCATGTGACAAAGCCGCAGCGTTGGCAAACACGGTCCAGCAGCGCACGGATGTCACTCCTCCTCCTCCTCCCGCTGCTTTCAGCCTGAATTGGCACTAAGTGAAATCACGGCTCGCACGGATCGGCGGCCCAGATTGTTGTGAACAAAGGCTTAAAGAAGGCCGGTCGCCGTCAAGCCCCGCCCTGCAAGGAACCCGGCGTTGTTTGCACATCAGCCAGCCGGTTAGCCCCGGCAGAAACACGAACAATCGAGTCACCTTCAGAGGTCGGTCAACGACTCCTATTCAGGGAAACCCGACAGAGGTTTTAAGGCTCCTCAAGTTTAAAGCCCCCCCCCCTTTTACCTGTGATATTCTCCTGCTTGGGGATTATTCCTTGCAAGGGTGCCGGTAAACAATCCTCGTCCCGCGGCGACACCTGAACGGCCACCTCCACGGGGTGGTACACCCTCCTCGGGTGCTGATGGTGGGTCCGCGAGTGCGGCGAGGAGGTGGAGAGGGGCGAGGCGAGTGGGGAGGACGGCGGCCTGTCCAGAGGCTTGTCCATACAGAGGCTCCCGTGGCACTGTCTCCTTTTGTGCTCGATGAACAGAAGGATGTCGGCCAGGGGGAAGCGGGAGTGGCACTGGCCACAGGTCAGCAGGTCCAGGTCACCTTTTAGGGGCTCGTCCTGAGCCACTCCGAGCCTGGGGGAGTCCTGAGAGTCTTCTTCCAGTAGAGCACCTGAGATCGGCTCAGCTGGACGGGGAGACAAGAAGGAGGATCGTGAGGTCGAGTTCTGCTGATTTATGAAATCTGTATGAAGACAGTTCTAGAAACAGACAAGCGGAGGCCTGAGATCTGCCTCGGAGACACGCTCAACTTCTAGACAGCCGCCAAACCATTAAGCTACTTGACCCGCTTTATTGTGCCGCCAATCTCGCTGTCTTAATGAACCCAACACCTCCGAGAATCAAAAAATAGATTCTAATTTGAGTTCAAGATGATTGGACCCCCATTTCGTTAAAAGTTCTGGGATCTCGTGAACCGAGGTGAAACATGTGAGGGGTTGGATGTGGAGTAGGTCCCTGACGTACTGACGGAGAGGGAGGGACCGAAGGGGGGGGGGGGGGGGGAGAGAGAGAGAGAGGGAGAGAGAGAGCACACCGTAAACGACATTTGGCGCCCCAACAGGGATGTTGAGATAAGATGTGATGAATTCTTGCTGGCGGTTCAACCTTTAATTCTGTGTTGGGTCAGGCGAGAAGCCGGTGAGGGACTATGCAAGATAGGGCCTGTTACCTGGATTGCCCCCCCCACACACACACACACACATGCGCACACACACACACACACACATTTCATTAAAGATGAGTGAATGTGCCGCTATTTTGCAGGGGCTTATCTTAACCGGCTTATGCCACGGTCGGACAAGAGGTGTGAGGCCGGGTTCGGCAGAAAGATATTCTTCAAGCAGAAATAATCTCATTTTGATGCCCCACAAGAGCGATGAGAATAACTTCCTCTCGTCCTTCCTATCCAGACGTCGACCTGCAGCAGATTGTGAAGTCGTTTAGCTCAGTGTTTCCGACTGGGATGCAGGATAGGCCTGTTTATCAATTATATAACATTGGTTATGTCTTTTTTTGGGGGGGGGGTCTGACTCAAATGATCTACTTCTATTCTTCATTTTAAAACGGTAGCAAAAGAAATGGATCATGGATGTGGATTTAAGTGTATGTTCAAATGAATAGACGTTTATTACGTCACACTAAACATAACAGAGTCTGACCAATCGGAGCCAAAATTGTAATTATGTGCGGGAAATTACATTTCTGCCAGAGTGAAAAAGAAAAAGGTTTGTAAGATCGTATTTAGGCTATTTTTCATTACGTTTATTAATAGGCTATTAAGTCATTACATTTTTATCTCTAAAAAAAAACACACTCACCTAAAATCATATAAAGTATAAACACTTATATCTGCCAATCAAGCAGCCCGGGGATAAAGTGGATCAAGTTCAAGTCCTTAAACGCCTGCGGGACTATCGTATTGCGCCCCCCACCGACACACCTTTGGACAATTAGCCCTCAAATGAAGGCAGACGTGTTGCGAGAGCCTAATTGGACTCAACTAAAATGAGAACAGCATGCAGAGACAGAATAATTAGCCTCCCGATCGCTGCTTCGAGCTGAAGTGAAGCCAATCTGCTCGCTCGGAGACGCGTTCACGGACCGACCGGCGCGCATGGATCGAGCCGCTCCTGCTGGTTCCAAACAGACGGCTGGAACAAGCTCAAACGCAAAAACCTTTCTGTCACGCAATCTCAATCAACGTCCCGCAGTTCCGTCAGGCACACGCGCGCGCACGCAACCACTTCTCCTGCGTTCTGCTTCCATGCTCGTAAAAGCGGCGTTGCGCACGGACTTTCCTGCGGCTTTACACGCGGGAGATCCAGCCCATGTGTTACGCATGTACATCAGGTAATGAGCAGGCACCGCCAGACATGTTGCGTTTAAACAGCAGCTGGGAGGCATCCACATTCTCGCGCTCGGAAACGCGCACGAGGTCTCTGCGCCGTGGACGAGTGGGGTATGTGTGTGGGGCACGCCACTTCCCCGTGTCCAAAACCAGCCAACCCGCCTCCAAACACATCCCAACAACGAAAATAAGGGCGCGTGGGCGGAGGAGTGAGGCAGCGTTACGCGTAAAAGTCCAGCGGCGCAGGTCTGGTCACGCAGCCAAAGGTCTCTGGTCATAAAGCGCGTACATGCCCTTTAATGGCGATGGACGCGTCCAGGACAAACGCAAGGTGGACGTCTCTGAAACTTCCACCGGAGGAATTCATCCAACGCAACTCATGTCCCGGGAACGTTTGCGTCTTAATTCAGTCCCGATGCGTGGACAGCGTCCGTGGACGGATCGCACCTATTCTAATGCCCCACGGAAGTTACCCCACGCGTAAAACAAACAAACAAACAAACAGGAGGCGCCTCTCCGAGAGACGCGCGCAGCTAAACCCGCTTCGGCTCCACTTACGCGAAAACTCCCGTTTGCTCAAGTGCTGGGGTTTGCCCTGCTTGCGGCGAGACATGTCGGTCTGGTGTCGGCTTCTCAGCGGCGTTCACATCGGGAAATCCGTTCCTACGAGGTCGACTCCGGATCAAAGATCTTCATTGACGCGTCGGGCATCCAGATGAACCCCCCCCCATCCCCACCACCACCACCAAAAAAAACAGCCGAGGCTGCAGCTCATAGAGCGGGCGAGGCGGAGCGCGCAAAGGACCGTGCGGACCTCTTCATGACTTCTTCGCCAAGAGAGAGACAGAGTGGTGGGGGTACGACGAAGCCCCCCCCCCCGCGCCGCGCCGCCACCTCCGAGCTGCAAGTTCAAGTGCGGACGTGACGTCTCTGCGAACTTGAACGTCAGGAGATGGACGGACTGAGACGTATCAAACAAGGGCAGGGCCAGTGTGGGGGGGGGGGGGCATGATGGAAGGCCAATGGACACTCATTATGGACTACCTATAGAAGACACCAATGGACAGAAGGCATGGGGGGGGGTGAGAGAGACGCGAACTTGAGTGATCCAAGGAAGTGCAGGAGCAGCAGAGCGCGCACGAAGCAGAGGATCAACCCGGCTTTGCTGCGCCATTCATATTTATTAGATATTATGTTCAGGCTGATTTGAATATGTAGTGATTATTTAAATTCACAGCGCACACTGGAAGTTACGTTTAACGATTAGACGAAGCGTTTCTATTTTACTTGAAGTATTATTACTTAAATGACATTAAATCTGAAATCGTGACAGGAGGAGACGTTTCATTTCCCAGTTTTATTTCTTACTTGTTTATTTATTTAGGAAGATCTATTAGTAATATACAAGGGTTCAGGTGAAGCATGTTGGATAAATAAAGACTTTATCTGTCATGTATTCCTTTTTTTATTCACTGCATCGCCCCACGTGATTTGATTTGCTGGTAATAATTAAGATTAAATGTTTGAATCAACCATCAAAGCGCCTGCGTCTGAATTCATCGTTCTCCGTTTGTTTCTTGTCTGATCGACTATCTGAGAGATCAGAGGAGTTGTTTCTTTACGTGGGGTCTTTGAACGCACCGCTGAAAGGCTGGTGCGGCTCGGGGTTGAGATAGATGCAGAATTAAACGGCTTCTCTGGTGACCGGTTTGCTTTGATGTAATTAACATTTACAGTTTGAACTTTAACAATTGTATGAGTTCATTGAAAGCCTCCCAATGGATGAGTCCCGACTGCGTCCTCCCCTCGTTGCTCAATACTTTAGCGCCGTCTGGTGGTCAAAAAATAGATATTGACTCCAAATATATCTCATGACGCATGCGCGCGGTCCAGTATGCGCTCAAGGCTAGAATAAACATTTTCTCTTCGTGTAAATAATAGCAACTGCGTAAATGTACGTTTTGAAAGAGTTAGACACAAATAGATCAAAACATAAAATTAAAATAAAATAAAAAACATGCTTTACGGTATGACATCACGTTTTTTTTCACGCTCATTATCACACGGATCTGACGTGGCCCATTTCATAAAGCCATTCTGCTTGCGTGGGTCGCAGCCACTCATCTGATATGAGCCACTCGCGGTTCGTTATTACATAAACAACAAATGTGCGCTTCCTAAATGAGCGCGTAGCGCCACCGTGAGGTCCACCCGCAGTAGTGTCGGAGCAGCTGGGCAGGGCGGTGGGTTGACAGGAGGCAGCATCAGCTCTGAATCCTGCTCCCACAGCGGATGCTGATTGTCCGTAGAGCACCTGGTGAGTTCATCCTCCTCTGTTTTTTTGGCTTCCTGCGCCGTCCTCCGCTCCCGGGACGGAGACGGTGGAGACGGTGGAACCGAGCATCGCTGTTTCTACCGGGCATCCTCCATGTCCGTCCATAACTGGAGAGCCTCGGGCGCAGATGCAGCTTCCATATCGTCTCATATGCAATACGGCACGATGATCTGGCTAAATTGGCTCGTGTTTTTTCGTCACCTAAAGCGCGTGCATGTGCACAGGTATGACGAGGGCCGCCTTTGACGTGAGAGATCGATTGGCTTCAGACGACAAGCATCAACACTGTAACAAAACAGCGTATTTAATCACAACGTGCACGTTCCACGAGCTCGTTTTAACATTACATTCCTGCTCAGCGCGTTTTCGCTTTTAAATGGCTCATCGACAAACGCCCGATCGAGTCCGTGGCCTGGCTGGGGCTAATTTTCCCATTTGCTTCTTGCAATCACACGCGTGCAAGGAACATGACCCAGAACCAGAGTCATGCACGGCCGAGCGCGTAAAACGGGGTATCAGGGCGTTTGATGCCGAGCGACTGAAAGGGTTAATCCATCCGTTATCTCATAGGGAGAAAGAGGAGACCGGGAAGATGTCATCGAGTTGAAGCGTAAACATGGGTCCCAAATATACCTAGCGTGCGTAATCTACCCCACAAACGTCTCCTGTGCCACCTATGACTCGTGCAGAGCGTGAGTCAGCAGGGCCTGCGCGCTCCTGGTGCGGCTGCAGAGGGAGGACCGGCTGTTCGTCTCACTGAATAGATCCTGTGTGCTGCTTCGGGATCATGAATGGGATGAGCATCACAGACCTATCGGGTTTTAGGAAAAAAAGAAAACTGTCCTCTGTCCGTTTCCTCAACGTCCCGCCTCCTAATGTCTGGCTTGTAATTTACCTCCAACATCATCTTCATTTTACAACATTTGTCTCCTCCTGTTCCCCCCCCCCCCCCCCCCCCCCCCCAGCGGTGTGGCACTGGATTTGGAATTGGATTTGGACGGCTCTGCGGTGCGATTTAATGTGGAACTTGGGCATCGGGATGCCTGGAATTCGGTAAAGTGTTTATGGAGTTCTGCATTTCTTTTCTCCCGTTCTGCATTTGAGTGCTCGGCGGGGAGGAACCGGCACGTCGACTGCCTCGGCTGAGCCCTGAAAAAGCCCCACTGATGTTGCAGTCATTTAATCCGTCTCTTTTAACAACACTGCAAGAGACGTTTTTTTTTATTGATCAAAGTAAAGTGACTCATAAATGCACCCATCCAGATAAATGGATAAGATAACGATGCTGCTCCTGTTTCCATCAGGACGTGTTACGGGTCAGAGATGAGCTGGTGAGACAGAGATGAGTCTGACTTCCTGGTTCCTGGTGAGCTGCGGGGGGACGCGTCACCGTCTCCCCAGGGAGATGATCTTCGTGGGGAGGGACGACTGCGAGCTCATGCTGCAGGTACGGAGACGTGGCTGCTTTGGATCACCAGGTCTGAACTGTCATTCTTTCCTGTGGATGGATTATTATCTGAAGCACTGGGATTACCGGGAATTACAGTGATTCACTGGATGTTTGTGGATTTAGTCCCGCAGCGTAGACAAACAGCATGCTGTCATCAACTATGAGCCGAACACGGATGAACACAAAGTTAAAGATCTGGGGAGTTTGAATGGGGTGAGCATATACATAATTATAGCTCACCGCTACATGGACGTTCACACCAGAACTCGTCCGGTTAACATCAACCCTTTGCTTCTGTTTGCAGACTTTTGTCAATGATGTCAGAATACAGGAGCAAATCTATGTCACCCTTCAAACCGATGACAAACTGAGGTTTGGATACGATATCCTTTCAGTATGGTCTCTTGCGTTTGTGCAACCCGGCGAAGCAGCGTGCACTGTGACGTTATATGCTCACCGCACTCTGCCTGCTGCGTGATTGACAAGGCACTCGGCAAATGTTTCCCACACCGTCCAAAGCGCTCATCATCTTCTACCTTAACCGGTCTCACATACCAATCTGTTCACCGTGGTTCGTGGAGAGCTGCATATTCCAGAGGAGGCCCTCAAGGTTAGACACAGTGCATGCTGTCAGAAACTATAGGAGCTAATGTATGCTAAGGAGCCAAATAAGTGTATCCATAGGTGTAAAAAAAGAAATAGTGAGAGTGGTGTACTTTAGTCAAAGAGAGTCAAATATTGCTTTTCAAGACTGATGAGTCGGCTGTTTCATCACAGCAAGCTTCCCAGTTAGCGTAGGAGGGGTAGAATTCAGAATTCAGCGGTGATGTTCAGATTGTCTACTCAGTTAAACGCTGGACAGGATCAGATATGAAAGCGTGTCATCTGGAATTATCTGAAACACAAATGTCTTCTCAATTTTCCAGTATTTAAAATTGTCTGCGGATTTCAGCAGTCGCTCTAAACTCTCCTTGCTCGGTTTATCAGCATGAGAAGTTCAGCAGCCAGCTGCAGCTGAACCAGAAGAAACGTCCAGAGGGGGAGTCGCCTAAATCTGAGGCGAAACCCTCCAGGGCTGCAGCAGAGGCGCCGGCGAGCGACGAGGCCCCCGCCAAGCCACGAGAGGCCGGCAGGGGAGAGGATAAGACGACAGGTGAGACAGGTGTTGGACGACTCGTTGCAGAGGGCGGGTTCAAACACGAAATGACACAGACTTACAGGGGTCTTAAGAGCACATATTAACCTTCCCGTTATCCTTAAATATTACTAACACATTATATCCGTGGGGTCAATCAGACCCCAGCGATATTTGCCTTCAGATCATGAAACCTTGACCTGTTCTCCAGTGCCACCATCAGGCCAAACTTTAAAATTAGTTAATTATTAGAATTAGTTTATCTTGATAAGAAAGAAAATATCAAAACTTATGATGTAGAAGTCTCAAAATCCTGAAAGGCCAAGTGTATCAAATATGAATTTCTAGGCAGTGACTTTGCAAACGGACATGGAACCATTGAACATCGACCAAATAACTGAACACACTGATGAACAGCAACGAAGCTGGGACGGCCTCATGACCTACAAAGCCTGCCTTCTGGAGCAGATGCTCCATTTAAGATGTGAAGATGGAGACACATCTGGTCTGGAGGAGAGAAAGATCCATCTTTATGACTGAAGCAGGAAGTAAAGGAGCAACGAGAGGAATAAGCGCTGGGCTTGTCTTTGACAGGCGATGTAGCAGTGTTCCACAGAGGCACGCCCCTCTATGGCCAGCCCACTTGGTGGGGAGATGGAGACGCCAAAACCGGAAGGCCCGAGGAGAAAAGCTCCGATCGGAAGCAAGAAAAATCTGAAACGGGTATTTATTATGCTGCAAAAATTCCACTTCATGTGACCTTATGAATTCAATGAAGCCAGCTTGGCCTATATCAATGTTTACATGAATTGCTAATAACAATTTTAAAAATAATTAGAATTGTTAAATGCATTGCTTATTCTGTGCTGTTTGCTTTAATTGAGACAGACGGCAAGAAAAGCACAGATGTTCCTTCTCTGCCTTCTCTGCACACAGCGTCCAATCAGGAGCCGAGCTACTTTGAGATCCCGACGAAAGACGCGCCCTCTGCAGGAAAGGTGATCGCTGAAGTCCCCGCACAAGAACAAGAAGCTGCAGAGTCCACCCATGGCCATGCGTCCTTCACCATCGAGTTTGAGTCTGGGGCGATTGGTAAAGCCACTGTCAAAGATCGAGTGGCGAAGGCGGGACCCGAAACCAGGCCGCGACCCAAAAGGGCAGTTGGGGAGGAGCTGAGCCCACTTCAGACAGCCATGGTAGCTGCTGAGGTCAAAGTTGCAGACTGGCTGGCCCAGAATGAGCTGCCGTTGACTTTGAAAGACATGGTTACCGAGGACGATGGGGAAAGTGTGAAGAGTGACATTCCTGTACAGTTGAAGAGTCTTAAAGGTGTGTTTGTGTGTGTCATTTTTGGAAGTTGTGTGCATTACATGCTCGCTTACCTCAGTTTAATTTATAACAACTAGCTCTTTAACCCTTCTAATGTCTTATTTAAAACATTTGACCCTCTTCCATGCCAGACAGCAAACACGAGGACGGCACCCAGAGCGACTCAGAGAACGCGCCTGGAGAGCAGCACAGCGCTGCGGGAGTGGACGAACGCTCATGGGGACTTTGGGGTGGCACAGGACTGAAGATCAGAGAGGTTCGCGCTAACGTTCCAGAGGGCCTCTTTGCAGAAGAAGACAGTCCCGCCAGTCGTCGCAAGTCTTCAGGTCCCAAAGCAGCAATCGGCTTCCTAGTTCGGCGCCGTGGCTCAGCGCCACATCAGCACAGTGGCCGTAATGAGTGCTATCACCATGGCGATGATTGTAGCGACAGAGGGACCTATATTATAGAGCTGGAGACTGGAGACAACGAGGAGGAGGAAGCGAGGAAAATTATCGACAAGGTGGAGAAAAAAGACTTCATCGAAAAGTTGATTTCTTTAGAATTAGTTGATATTAGTTTCACTTTGATGCATGGATGTGTGTGTTGCGGGTGTTTGGTGGGGATGAGCAGGAAGTAGTGTGCGTGTCCAGGTTGGGTGGAGCAGATCAAAGTGAAAGACTCACCTCCCAGAGGTCAACCACCGGAGACAGAGGAAAGCCTGGACGCATGGAGACACAGGTGCACAAACTGAAAGCTGTTAACTTTCAACCTACAAAAGCTGTCTAAACTCCCTTCGTGCTGCTTTGTCCAGGCTCTACCTGAGGAACTGGTGGTGGGTGGTCCTCGATGGGTGTCCCAGTGGGCTACTTTGGCAGCAAGCCACATTAGGACAGACCCTGAGGGATCAGGAGGGGAGAGTAGCACCACGGCCACCGAGGACAGAGGTACTTAAAATCTCATCTGAACAGGAAGCACAACAATATTTGGATTGGCCACATGATCATTTGAAGTTCGTTGCCCAGACTGTCCCATGTTTTGTGAATTTCATGAGAACCTTCTTTTCCTGCGTAAGTAGATTTGGAATATTACTGAAATCCACATCACAGTGGCTATACCTTACCTTTGGATCTTGCTTAGATACAGACAGACATAAAATAAGTATTACACGTTGAGATCCATGTTGCTAATGCTAAGTTTCTTCTTTCAGTTGAAATACGCGAATCCAGCCATTCAGCTGCTTTCGCCTCATCTGGCTACACAGATCGTAAGAGGAGAACCCTTCCCCAGCTGCCCTGTGAGGACATTGTCCTCCAAAGGAGGACTCCAGGCTCAGGCCTGCATGCAGATATGGGAGAGAAACAAGACACAGAGCTACAGGAGAAGGAACACCAGGAGGAGAAGATGACCAGGGGAAAGAATCAGCCTGGTCATGACACTGGAGGTGTAGGCAGTCACAGCAGTAGCCCCAGTCGATCCTCTCCAGCCAAGTCGCAGGACAGTGGGGGCAGGAGGTCAGGAATATCTGGGCTGTTGGCCAAGCTCCCCCCTCGTCCGCTGACCAGTGGGGAGAAAAGAATGGAAGAAGCCCAGAAGAGGAAAAGGGAGAAGGTGAGGGAAAGTAGTGGGAAACCATTGTTAAGGGAGGAGAGTTTTACAGTAGAGACACCGAGTTCCAACATCCCCATTGAGCTCATACCTAACATCGATGGGCTGGCACAAAGCAAGACTCAGAGTAGGGAGGCTGCCATTCAGAAAGACTCCGAAGCTGTGGCAGCCTTTCTCGAGATGACGGTGTCAGACCAAGGGGATCCACCAAGCCAGTCCATTGAAGGATCCATGTCTCCAGAGTCAGATGTGGACACAACCAGCACCGTAAGTCAGGCTGATGGAGCTAGAAAAGTCATCCAGAAACGTAGAAGTCTTGCAGCCCACCAGAAGGAGAGAACAGTTGTGTGCTCATCCAGCAGAGGCCCCACAGGGGTCCGAGAAACCCAGGACAAGAGGGTAAAGCCCAGAGCGACTGATCCTCCCCAATCCACTTCTCTGGACCTAACTGACGATGACATTAACTCCAACTCACTCCTTTCTGACTCGCAGGCTACCTCTACCAAGGAGTCTAGAAGCGCAAATCCCAGAACCCAGACTGGTAGCACAACGGTAGGGGCCAGCACCAAGTCAAGTCGAGCAAAAGCAACCCAACCAGCAGCCTCCAATGTCACCACTAAAACCATCAGTGCGCCCAAGCCCAGACCCACTAGGTCTTCCCTGCTGAGGCGGGCAAGACATGGGGACTCATCAGACACTGAACCTGCTGATCTTGACCGGATATCGGTTGCCTCTGAGGCCTCGACAGCCAGCTCCACATCCAGGACAGGAATGGCAAGAAGGGGAATGTCTAGGATTGAGGTTCTGGCACAACCCAGAAGGTCAAAAGTAGGTTCCCCATCAGCCCAGAGTGACTCGGAGGCCACTGTGACAAGGAGTAGAGGTCTGGGGGCTCGGAGTGCTGCCGGTGATTATACCCTCAGACAAGGACTGAGAGGACATAATGTCAGTGGAGTGTCTGGACCCAGAGCCAGGGCAAACAGTGCCTCCAAGTTGCCTGACAAGAGTAAAGGTCCATACTCTCATGGACATGTCAACCCAGTTTGTAAGTAGTTTCTCTATGGCAGTTCTTTCCATGTTCTAATAAATCTTTTGATTATCCTGCCTAAATATCTGAAAAGCAGGCATCTGAGATTGTTAGTACCACCAAACAACCCAAATGCTAATGCTACTCTTGTCTGTTTGATGTCTGAATAGGCAACATGCTTGCCATGTGAACCGGAATTCTGTAATTGTTGCACAATCTAAACTTGACCGCTATTCTCTCTTGTTAGCTGGATCTCGCTGGCGTCGCATTCCTGTCGAATATGCGTCCACTTCAGAGGACGAGTACGGCTCGAACCGTCACTTATCGAAACAGAGCCATACACAACCATTCGGCTCCACCCGGGTCGCCCAGCTCGGAGGATCCGCCCCAGCATCTCCAAATCCTGCAGGCCTGTCAGTCGTGAATCAGAATTCCAGGGAACAGGATGAGTACATGAGAGACTGGACGGCACACAGTGAGGAGATAGCAAGGTAAGCAGCACAGCTTGAGAGCGGCGATCAGTCGTGATGCCAGCCTACAAACATGGCCGTCCTGCTTAGAAGAACGTTGCTGTTATTATACACATCAGATGATGATAGACTATTTATGTTTCTTCTTTAGGATTAGTCAAGATCTCGCCAAAGACTTGGCCATGCTTGCCAGAGAAATTCATGATGTGGCAGGAGAGATCGACTCAGTCAGCCCTGCAGCCACTGATCCTGGAGCTCTGGTAATCGCAAATGACAAAGAACCATAAAAGAAATATTCCTTTTATCTACCGTAAAAAAATATTTTTTTTTCAGATACATAGATTAAACCCGTTTTTGGTGAAATTCCGATTCTGAATGTAGAACTTACCAAAAACAGGACCTGATTTCTTTGGTGTGCGTCCTGTCTCTGCTTTAGATGGAGGAGCGTGCGTTTGATGACAGATTGGATCCTACAGAGCACAGCGGGATTATGGGAACCAATGGGCGGCCCGTGGAGCTTCGACCCAGAGGCTCTGGACAGAGTTCCCGCTCCATCCGCAGACAGACGTGGAACAGAGACGATGTGAGATTTAACATTTATCAATACTGTAATAGCCTCAACCGTCGTTACCACATCATGCCACGAGGGGGAGCGCCCTGCATATCCATCATGAGATAAAGCTAGAGCATTACACATGTTTTTGTTTATACACAAATATGTAAATGCATCTATGGCCATGATCAGATTACTCTGTTGTGTTTTTGCTCATCACTTACCAGGCGGTGCTGGACAGTTTACTTCTAGCATCTGTGACTCAACTCTCAGCAAGGATACGGCAGGCCGTTGACAAAACAGCCTGCAAAATCAGGTGAGCTTTACGACGCATCCCCCTAAGCAGAGAGGGGGATGCTACATCAAAGTAGGAAGATCTGAAGTCGTGGTTTTAAATTCCTGATGTTTCATGTAGAAACTACGCCAGCCCAGCACAGTCTGAGTGGCACAGCACAGATTTACACTGACAGTCAGTCATCACCGCGCACAAGATGGCAAGCCAGAGGCCTTTAGTCCTACAATCAACGGGCAGGGCTTTGAGTAGCGTCTCTTAAACCTTCAGCTAACCTATCAAAAGGTATATAAACATGTTTTTCTGAATTTTACTTTCATCTATTTTCGCACTGACTCGGCTTCCAGGATCCTCTTTAAAGACAAAGAGCGGAACTGGGAAGAGATTGAGAACAAGCTGCAGGCGGAGCATGACTCCCTTCTGCTCAAGAGCTCCAATACGGTGATTCATCTTTTATCTCGTTTGTGTTTCAGCTGCAGAAAGCTCAAGAATAGACAAACCAGTCATAGTTATAGATGTATGTCCTTGAAAATGTCCTTTTTATTTTGATGAACTTTCTTAGAGGTCATAGTCGTAGTTTATATATGGCTCTCATATATGAGGGAGACAGCTGAATCTCAGGGATGTATATCTTTGTTTCTTGACAGTAATTATTATTTGTGTCAGTAAGCCATTATCTTTTAATGAAATGTCATGGCGTACAGTGTTAAATGAACTCCTTTCATTCCTCACTGAAGCAGCCGTAGTAGGAGCTGGCAAATCCTGAGGGATTAATTTATAAATGCTTAAGTTTTGCAGAGCAGGGCTCATCCAAATATGAGCAGAAAAAACTGCTG
The DNA here is from genome assembly GCF_040956055.1 of Brachionichthys hirsutus. Taxonomy (NCBI): domain Eukaryota; kingdom Metazoa; phylum Chordata; class Actinopteri; order Lophiiformes; family Brachionichthyidae; genus Brachionichthys; species Brachionichthys hirsutus. Next base: position 3,086,955 of record NC_090913.1, read on the forward strand.
CGTGTGCAAAAAAGAGTGGGCAAAACTTCAAGTATGGCTGTAAATTCTACAGCTGGCCTCATGTGAATCTCTGGAGGGATTCGACTACCCACAAAGCAAGGACAAGGCTCGGGAAGCGTTGCTGACGCGACACAGCATGACTCAGTTGCAGCGGAACCTCGGTTCTCGAACAGAACTCGTTCCGTAATACTGTATGAAAACCGAAACCATATTTCCCACAAGAAATAATAATTAGATTAATCCGTTCCTACGCACCAGCTATATTAATGTGTAACTACGTGTATCTAAAGAACAGGAAATACATAAAAGTGTAAATAGTACAAGCAAAAGAATATTAAAAGTGAATTTAATCCAATTCTGCATTTACATCCCATTTTGGCTGCAGTGTCGGGTTTTACGGGTTTTATTTCGTTTTCTTAAGAAAAGGCGAAATCGTTGATTTCTCCATACCGTGCTGCGCAGCAAGATCCCAGACACGGACGCCATTTTCAAATTTGCCGATTACGTCCGTCTTTAATTCAACAGTTGTTCTCGCTGCTTTCCCCTTTTCTTTTCCAGTAGTATTACTGCTGACTTTCTTTGGATCCATCACAAAGAGCGAAAGAGAACAAAGTGAAGAAACACAGACACAAAGCGAAAACACAGCACAGTCTTCCTCCTATGGCAGGCCGACTCCAACCGAACCCACTCGGTTAGACTCCGCCCTCGTTCGCGTGTTTCCGGTTCGCCTCGGCGCCCACTCGTGTGTTCGAAATCCGAAAATCTGTTTGACTTCGGAGGCATTTTAAGCTCTATGCTTTTTGTTCGACTACCGAGTCGTTCGAGAACCGAGTTTCCGCTGTGTTTTGTTCGGTATAAGCTTTCCTTTACATTTTCCTCAAACGCTACAACGTTTGCTTCATATTTTATTTCTTAACAGGAGATTTCCGGCATTATCAAAGACCTGAAGAGAGTGGAAAGACAACTGTTTGGTACGGATGTGATGCTCGTCTTGATTTTCTAGTGACTCAATGAAACAGTTTTGTATTTTGCACTCTTTGAAACTCTGGTTTATTCAAACAGTAATCGACATGATGGTGGACCCAGACGGCACCCTGGATGCCCTGTCCAGCCTGGGCCTGACCAGTCCTCCGGCTGACCAGAGGAACCCCGGGACGCCGCAGGGGGCGTCCATGAACCCTCCAACGGGAGCGTCTTCCAAGGCTGCAGGACGACATACCGCTGAATCCTGCAGGTCTTCAGAGCGGGCTGATGTGACCGAGTGAGAACCAGGACGGCGCTGCAGATCCTAGAACTGACACGCCGGCTGTTTTATGCAGGACATCCTCAAGCGTGACATGAAAGTATTTGAGCGCCGAGTTTTCAGACTCGTTGAGGAATGCGCGGGAATAAAGAAGCATATTTCATGGGAAGACCTGATGGCCCTAACTGTGAATGGGACTCGGTGGTCCAACGTTCCCAAGCCACGCCAATGTGAAATCGTTACAGTATTAATTGGTGAGCGGGTGATGAACAGTGACCCCCTCTGGGTTTTCATGTTGCAGCTCAGAGATATTATTTAATACCCTGAACACCAGATGAGGGGCAGTAATGCTAGAGATCAACTCTAGTCAACTCTAAGCCAAAAAGAATCCTTATGTTTGAACTATTGGCTTGTCAACCAATGATACAGAAGCCAAAGCAGGAAGAGAATGCAGTGTTCTGTCCTCACATGAGATTATTGATCAAGATCAATATATTGTAGGCTGTTCCTGTAACAATCTCCAACCCTGTCTCAGTGATGATTTTCAATCAGGGAAGGAACTGGGCATGTACAGTAAATGTCTCTTATAGCTAAATTAAAAACTCCCGTCCATGCCTTTCTTTTTTTTTGGGGGGGGGGGGGGGGGGGGTGATATCGTTTGAAGCCTGTACATCAAAGATCAGTCACAAGACAAATTAAATGTAGCTCCCAGAAAGGATTTCCAAGGGCCCTCCCCTGGATCAAGCTGTCATTGCAGTTTGAGATACAATATAGCGGCTTTCTTTCATATTAGGAAGCTAATACATGTTAATAACACACGTCTGCAGCACGATGTCGCCCTCTGATGCTCCTTTCTTGCCATTACAAGTAGTTTGGAAGCCACCTGCCTATCGATCAGTGCTTTTATGTTTTACGTTTATTTTCTATCGTGCTTGAATAAGCAAAGGTTGGGGCTACCGCCCAACGTTTCGCCTCATGCCGATGTTCACACTGTACATGAATGTAACCTGGTCAGAACTTTAGCCAAAATGACTTTAATAAAGAGGAATAAAAGATTTTGTCCAAATTTCAGTTTGAGAATTTGGAGAATTGTTGTTTAGATGTTTTGTATGATGTCTTTTCTTTTTAATGATGCTATGCTAAATGTTGATCTTGGAATACCTGTGTTTGTCTCATTTACAATAAAATGCATGGCAATCAGTTTGGATATTTTTTTAGAGTACTTTTACCAAGTATTTTCCACATTATACTGCACATTTTCCTACATGTCATAATTCACAGTTAAACTATACAATGGATTGGATGTTTGGATTACACTGCATGGTCAGACAGACAGCTAACCGGCTGACTGAGTTAGCATTTAGCCGCGAAGAAGCCAGATAATTCCACCTGGAGACCAAAACTACGACTCATCCATTGGACAATGTTGCATCATAGATACTAGATTCTATTAATAAATAACTGCTTGTAAGGGGTGTGCGTGTTCTGAGGTCGCTGACCCGGAAGCAAACCGACAGCAGTCAGGAGGAAGAAGCAAGCAGAAGGCCATCGTCTCAGGTCCTTCCTCCACGAGATGCGCATCCCTTCCTCCGGCTCGTCTCATTCTTTTGCAGAAGCAGGAACACAAAACTAATGAGGGTTGCAGACGCCACTGCCAGAGCTGCTGCAATACTAATTACACGACTCCCCACATTCCGCTGTGCTTTTTTAATCCTTAAAGCTGTGTCAGGGTTTTCCTCCCTGGCGAGCGACCTTCACGGCGGCGGCTGGTGGGCGCCGGCACCTGTGCAACGGTTTCACTTAGGCAGGAACAGTTTGGAGGGAATGTTCTCATCTGGCTGTCGGTCTAGATGGGATGCAATGATGATTGCATCTTTGTTTCTGTAGACAAATTAAAAATTAAAGTGAATGAAATGTGAATGACTCGCCAGATGATGCACAGTGTGCAGCCTGCCCACGATCCAGCAGTGCAATTTGAACTGCCATCCATGATTCAGCACCTGTGGGACCTCGAGTTGAACAAGATGCATGATGATGCTTTGTGTGTGTGTGTGTGTGTGTGTGCAGTGTACTCGAGGCATCTGCATATTTTCCAGCTGCTCATTGACGGGCTGTTATTGCTTACGAGCAGCGTAGGAATGAAAAATCTAAAGAAGTCTTTGTTCAGCATGTTGCGCGTCTCAATCCAGGCCTGCCAACGGGAATGGCGGAAAAGTTTTAGTGAATGGGATTTTTCATGAACTTGTGCAGAGCGTCTTCCTCATTGTCGATGGCCAGTGAACCGACACCAGCTCCGTCTCGGAGCGTATCGAGGCCTCCTGGCCGTCATGGCGTCTTCGGCCTTCTGTCGGCTGACTGAACGAAGTCGTTCATTACATTACGCAGCGTGGCTGCGCTGCCGTTGCCAGCTCCCTCCTTCTCCTCTCCGTTTTCTGCCATCCTGATTGATGTTGAAGCCTTCGTCCAGCTTCAAGCTTCAATCCAACATTAGCCGGTGATTCATCGAGATCGGCCCATTTCTCAGGCCGCGTGGCCGGTTGCCCGCTGAGCACTTTTATTATATGCAAAGAATTACTGGTGCCTCAGCAGGAAACAGTTGCATCATGTGCAATATGTTTCAAAGAGCTCTTTTTCTTTTCATACGTATTCACGTCTTTAGGAGCCACAATGGAGTCAAAGAGAACAACCAGAAAACCTCCTGAGCGTCGTTCCCTGAATGGCCGTCACGCTCGCTCACCTGCCGCTGAGCAGGTGAGCGAGTGAAGGAAGTCATTGTCAGAGTGTTCGCTGCAGCGGGAGCTCAGGTGTGTGTGTGTGTGTGTGTTGTGTCTGTGTTTGTGTGTGTGTTTAGATGTTTGCGTGCCCCTTTTATAGCCGGCATATGGTGCCTTTCTCAACCTGTGCCAAAGGTTTCCTGAGGGGAACGTTCCTCAGGATGCTCGTCCTCTGCAGTATCAGTGTTCTGTAGGAGGAAATTAGATTTCAAGCATGTGTGTGAAGGAGGGAGAGACAGAGAGAGAGAGTGAGAGAGAGAGAGAGAGAGAGAGAGAGAGAAAGGGAGAGAGAGAGAGCATGCCTTTATGTCAAATAGCCAAAATACACTTTTTTTTCAATCTGATTACTCTCCGTCACCGTTTGCTTTTCTCTGTTTTATCCCGTGTTAAAGCGCCGAAAACCCAACGCCAACCCCTCCCAACCAGCCTGGGACACAGTATATGCACATGCACGCACATACACACACACACACACAGACCCTCCCCAACAAGTGTGTGCAGGCATTGCTTCTCTGGCCACAAACAGAGAGAGCACACTGTAGATCGGAGCAGCTCCCAGCAGCTCAATGATAGAGAAGAAAAGACGAGGAGGGACGACTCCATGCATGTGCTCGGCTGAAAGTGAGACTGGGTGTCTGTGCATGTTTGTGTGTGTGGTGTGTGTGTGTGTGTGATCATCAGATAGTCTGCGTCCCAGCAGGCAGCAACTCTCTGGTCGTCAATGGAACTGTCAGATGATCCAAGGACGAGGGGTCCAGAAGAAGCTTCCCGAGCGGTCCCACTCGGTTCATCCCAAGTGAAAAACAGTTTTCTCCAACAGCAGCGCTACTCAGCATCCATCTTCCTCCAACACAAAGACACACCAGAACAGGTGAGCCTCTCTCCAACATCACATTAGAGTTCTTTTCACTGCAAACGTGGCATTAGAAAGGTTTGAACTTAGAAAAGTCTGTGTCGATGTGCAATCAGAGGACTTTGTTCGGCAGCCTCATTTTCCAACTTGTGGAGGCAGGAGAGGCGCTGGCGTCATCGCCTGGAAAGCCGTTCACTCTGCATGTTGGCATCGGCCTCTGCACCGGAGCGCTGTGCTGTCGAGCTCTGCCGCGTTAAATGGAAAATGATTAGCGCCATCCTCACTGGTGCCACGCGCTGCTAACGGGCACGATACAAAAGAGGCGACTTTACAGAACCCCGAGCCTAATTAGGACGTGTTTTCATGAACTGAACACTTTTTGGTGCTGCAAAGCAGGACAATCAATTTTTCCAATGATGAATTATTTCAAAAAAAATTGAGAACTCATCCATGGTCTGAATCGTTTTCTAAGCAAACAACAATATCGTTGTGTTAAATATGAGGAGATGCAGCAACTGTATCTGGGTTTTATTTCTGTCACACCAAATTGATCCAAAAGTCAAGGTTTGAAATCGATAAAATACAGATGACATTTTATTTATCGAGTTTATAATGGTTTAATCTTTTGTGCATGTCACTGGAGTATCAGTGTTCAGAATTCCCATCAAGCCATGAAATCAATTTTTAACAAAAGAGGCTGTTCAGATTGAAAAAAAAAAATGTGTTGCCTGAAAGTAAAGTAGAGGCGCTGCTAGTAGGTAAGCGCTGTTGCATCACAGCAAGGAGGTCGTGGGTTCGAACCCGACTTGTGACCTTTCTGTGAGGAGTTTGCATGTTCTCCCCGTGTCTGCATGTTCTCTCCGGGTTCTCCGGCTTCCTCCCACCACCAAAATTGTGCAGGTTAGGCGGTTTGGTGACGCTAAATTGCCCGTAGGTGTGTGTGTGTGGGGCTGATTGTCTGTCTCTGTGTTGCCCTGCCTGGCGGCTTGTCCAGGGTGTACCCTGCCTCTTACCCATTGACTGCAGCATGGCCTGCAACCCGATAACGGACAAAGCGGTTGGAAAATGAATGAAAGCAATTTTTTTCTTCCTCCATGTTTCACATTAAAATTAAAAGTGGCCAGTTGCTATTAATGTCCTCTAGTTATTTTCCATCCTGTGCTCATAGGTGGAGAAAAAACAAACCCAACTTCAAATAATCATGACTGAGATGCAACTGGTAAATTGTTGATGCTAACACTTGGAATGGCCGCTATTCTGAGCTCAGTGGTGGAGCGGCTGTCCACTTAGCAGGAGTTCGGTGGTTCCCTGCTGACATGTTGTCCTCAAGCGAGATACTGAGCTGTGGCTATTCCACCGGTCTGAATGCTTCTAATGAGCAGGCGGTGCCTAGCAGCGTGAGAATGCCACCAGTGCACGTATGCTTGTGTGAATGCCGGCTCGTGTCCGAAAGGCATTCAACTCCAAAGCAACTCCAAAACAATCCTATCGTCTCTAAAGTTCCTGTTTGACCCGATACGTCCGGCTTGAAGGACATTCCCCTCTCCTGGGAAGCGGCCCAAACCTTTCTGTCCCTTCTGCCACTCTTATTTTCTCTCACACCGGGCGACGTTCAGGGGGCACCTACACCGGACAGGCACAGCGGGTTTCACTGCTGTGACTTTGTTTCTCCCTGGAATCTCACACAGTATTCCAACAGCCTCGTTAAAAATCAGCCAGGTCTGGAATGCTGAGAGGGAAATCATCGGATGTTTCATTCGTAACTAGAACACCGGCACCGTGGCAGGACAGTCCCGTAAACATGCATGATCAGCTTCCACATTGTGGGACAATCTGTCAGGAAAAATTACAAATGTTAAGAACTTTTCTGATTTTGTGGCACAAGAAACAGAAAGTGGACGCAGTGGAGAGAAGTCATCCAGAGATGTAAGTGTGTGAGTGTGTGTGTGGGGGGGGGGGGGGGGCACAATTAATTGGTACAGAACAATATGGTAATTTCTCTATTTCTCTACTAGTGGGATATTTCAGAATTCTTCTCCTTTCAAGCCAAGACCAGCTATTTTCTGCCAGATGAGGCAAATGAGGGATAAAAGGAGAAGATGATGAGAGAGAGAGAGAGAGATCAGGGCTGCGGGACAGTTTTAGCTGTTTTAATGAGGGGTTGGTCTTTCTATATCTTTCTCACCACCTCCATGGAAAAACACACACACACACACACACAGTCTGGTGGAACCATGTCAGGACACGGAACGGACCGGGAGCTGAGCCTCACTCTCGCTGAATAGTGAGGAATCAGCAGAGTGTCAGGGTGAAGACATCACAGATGGACAGACTGAGGAGTGGGTGATGAAGACAGACAGACAGACAGACGGACGGAGAAGGACGCGTGGCTGAGCTGCCCTTTCCCGTCGGAGAAGTTTAAAGGAGCGCTGCTCTCATGGCGGGTCCGATCACCCAGGAGCCCCTGAAGGTGATGTTTACAGCTTGGCTTGTTTCCCTCTGCTGCTAACCGCTGTGAGCTACTAGTCACAGAGATTCTGGTGCATTGATGGATTATTGATCCATCGATTTATTTGATTGAAGTTTTAAATTCATTCCATACAGCAAAAGTGTGCTGGCTCCATCCTAGAGCTGTCATAAGCAGCAATCACTTCAGCTTTAAAGAATTTATTTTAGGCTGGAAGAAGTCAGGAAATCATCTAAATATACCAGAAGCTCAAAGGAGCTGATGCCTTGAACAAGCACAGGTACGATCAAAACTTGTTGTTGTTTGTATTTATTTAGTCAAGCTTGATCTCAAGAGCTCAGAAGTCTCTCTTTTTTTGTGCTTAATTTTCAGGATTTAAAAAGCGGGATGTGATTTAAGTGATTGATCAAACACAACAAAGGAGAATGTGTAACGAGACGTGATGACAGCAGAGCCGGGACGGAGATGGTGGAAATGCGGTCGCAGGCAAAACAGAAATGCCTGAGAGCACTTTTAAAACAGCGAAAATCACGGCCAGATTGGAGCAATGAGGCTGCAGTTTTACAACCTCTGGCCAGAATATGCAACATACACGCACGCTGACACATTCTCCAATATTGCCTTCCATAGATGCAACATTTGGGCTTCTGCATCCCGGCACAGAGGTCATAAAATCTTTTTCAGCTGGGATTTACTTGAACGGCAAAAGCAGGCAATATGCAGAAAAGGCACAAACCGGAGCTGTGCAATATTCCTCTTAGCCGGAATATTCCCTTCAGATGCAAAGAGTTCCACTTCATTTGTTCTCTGTTCTGTGTCCTATAACAAACAGCATTAAGACCGTGCATTCACACAAAGGCATGGTCATTTCTTTTCTTTTGTACACCACCCTGGTGTACACCCTGGAGGAACCGCCTTGTCACGGATCCATAAGACGGGTGCCGCTAAACTTCTCTGCCAACTCCGCCTCTCCTCTTCTAGAACCAGCAGAAGTGCATTGCCATCTTTGCCCTTCTCTGCTGCTTCGCTGTGCTGGTGGTGCTGATCTTTTCATCGGTGAACATCTGGGGGGACAATGAGGACGGCATCACGGAGGAAAACTGTAGCAAAGACTGCAGGTAAGGTGTCCTGCACGCGTGTGGCGTGACGGGCGGAGGAGAACCTTTAATGCTCCAGAAACCCTGCACACACGCGTCTTTCTTTCAGCATCAAGCTAGTGGAAAACCTTCCAGATGACCTCTACCCCCCCACGAATGGCGGGCACCGCCTCCCGCTCTCCGTTGGCTTGCACACACTGTTGGATCAGGCCAAGCACTCGATCGAGGTGGTGTCTCCTGTCTGGGCCTTGAACCCCTGGGACCCGGAAACGATGCCAAGTGCTGCCAAACAGGTACAGAGTCACGCCGGGCCGGCTGCATACACATTCATAGCGCCTTCAACCGGGACCAGCAGCCTTTAGCTGTCCCGTTGGAGGAACCGTAATCGTTTTAAATTAAATCTCTCTCGACAGGGTGAGATGTAAGTGCCTGCAGCGTCACAGAGCATCTCCTTCGTCTTCCTCAGGGTCAACTGCTGTTCCAGAAAATGCTCCGCCTGAAATCTCGGGGGGTTAAACTGAAGATTGCCAGCAGCCTGACGAGCTCTGCTGAACTGCAGACCTTGGCGGAACACAGTGAGTAGCCGCCACACTTCCATCCCTTTATAGCCAAGCTGAAGGTGGATCCGTCGCGCCTGTCGGCGACGGGGAGGAGCCGGATCAGCGTGGCTTGGTTAACCGAGCTCTCTCACACAGACGTGATGCGGACCAGATGATCGGATGGCCATCCTTTAACCATTTCCTGTCCATCTCTGCCGTCTCATGATGTCCAGATGCAGAGGTTCATTTTGTGAATATGACGGCTCTTACCAGAGGAGGACTGCATTCCTCATTCTGGATCGTGGATCGGACGCACATTTACATCGGGAGTGCTGATATGGACTGGAGGTCACTGTCCAAGGTAACAACCGGCAGCATGATTGGGTCTGCTGCACTCCAGTGCAGGAGGTCGGGGTTCGGAGTTTCGTGTGAGCAGGGACGGTTTGAGATCGCCGTCTGTCTAGAAACACAAGTAGCATTCTGATTTGCATTTAGTAATTCACAGTGGACGGCGCCGGTGTGGAGCACGATCACTGAAACTGTTTGCCCAGCACTTCTCGTGCTTGAATTAAGGACTGTCCTGGGGTAGAACGACGCCTTGGTGTAATTAACGAAGGAGCCAGCGGGAAGGAAAGAGTAGACGGACGTATAGATGTGTGTGCACACACACTCACACTATAAAGACAAGATGATTGAAGGGTAGGAAAGAAGAGAGAGAGCGAAACAAGGCCCAGTCGGTCTCGGGTCCAGCACACATCGCGGCTCAGCCACATTCCTGGTCATTGAGAATACGCCGACATTCACGCTGCATCTTTCCTGCTCACCCCACAGAGGAAGGAACTGGGGGTGGTGGTGCACAACTGCAGCTGTCTGGCTCTGGACCTCCATCGCGTCTTCTCCTTCTACTGGCAGCTCCACCAGAGGGACTACGTCCCCTCCATCTGGTCAAAGAGAGTCACGGCCCTCTACGGGAGGCACGGCGCCCTGGACCTGCAGCTGGACGCCAGCCAGGCCTCGGCTTATGTGTCTGTGAGAAACGCCTTTATGTCGGTGGATTTACTGAACGTCAATATAGAAATGAATCAGAATCAATAAGTTCTTAGACTGGTTTATGTTCAACTTCCTGCACCTGGAGGTTCATGATTAATCATGATGACATCATGCCGAGGAGCATCTTGAGTCTGAATCTATCAGCACCTCAGCCTCATGTGACAGTAATGACCTGGGTTCCCATCCAAGCGGCAAAACGGGAGCCATGACGTCACGGCCTGCAGCCTCCTCCGACCTTCGAGACACGTGGACAGACGGACTTTCTCACATTGAGTCTGTCATGCAGCTGAACTGAAGTAGCATTAGCATTCCAGCGGGGGGGGGGGGGGGGGGTGCAGGCTAAAACGGGCTTAATGAATGGACCCAAAGCGAACATGAATTGCGTGTGAGTGACGCGTCCTTTCTGCAGACCTCTCCGGAACTCTTCTGCGCTCGAGATCGCACCAGAGACATCGATGCCATCCATCACGTCATCCAGAGCGCAGAGACGTTTGTCTTCATATCCGTGACGGACTACCTCCCTCTGGTGAGCAGGAGTTTCAGAGGAACCCGAGTTACAAGGTTTGTCTCAGAACTCTGAAAATGTCACGAGATTTAAAATAAAATGAGTACAAAATAAATAAAAACTTGGCAACAGGTACTGGTCCCCGATCGACGAGGTGATCCGGGAGGCGGTTGTGCTGAGAAGGATCAAAGTCCACCTGTTGATCAGCTTCTGGGCGAAGACTCATCCCCTCACCTTGAACTTCGTCACCTCCCTCAAGTCGCTCTGCATGGAGTTGGTAAACTGTTCCCTGGAGGTGGTGCGTGAACGAGCGGAATATCCTGGCCTGCTGAAAAGAAGGATCTGCCCCCCCCCCCCCCTCCCCCTCATTGTCACAAATGTTTTTCTTTTCTTTTCTTTTTTACTGCAGAGGTTTTTTACTCACAAGGATCAACGGGAGGACATTCAATATGGACTCAACCACAACAAATATGTGGTGACGGACAATTCTGTCTACATCGGTAAGTGAGGTTAATCTCATTGCATACCAGCCAACACGCAGAGAAAACTTCAGCTGGAAGATCGGCGTCATTCTGAGAGGGTGGCGTCAATCTTCTCATCTAACCCTCAGCATGAAGCAAAGGAGCCCTTTTTCTGAACAGTAATAGTATTTTTGTGGTTGTGAACGCCTCTAGAATGCCTCCAGCTCTAAAATGGCCCCTGTTATTGTGCCCGCTGTTTGTCCGCAGGTAACCACGACTGGGTTGGGAGCGACTTTACCTTTAATGCAGGAGTTGGGCTGGTGGTCAAGATGAAAAATCACCTTCAGGACAGAGGAAGAGCGACAATCCTGGATCACGTCAAGGCTGCTTTTGAAAGAGACTGGATGTCAAGTTATGCCAAGAATCTCCAAGTAAACAAAGATCAACGAGGCAAACACAGAAATCTACAGCCAGTGGACCTTCGTGTGGAGACCAGGAAGGAAAGCGAGTGGAATGAACCCTCGTCTTTATAAGCACATATAGACTCTCTAAAGCGTTGAGTTGATGCAAGAAACACCGCTAAATGATTTGCTGACTGTTATATGAGCACGCTATGCTGCATGAAACCTGAAAGTAATATCCACATGGAAACTTCTTACTTGGACAAGTAATGTGCAAATTGAAGATGATGAATATATTTATTAGATAGAATGTTAGAGCAGTAGAAGTATAGTCAAACACCCTGTCTAAGAGGAACGCTTCAAATAAGCCCTTCCTTCGTCATGTTTCCGTTGAAAGCTCAAATTACAGTGGTTCCACCGGGGGTCGAACCCAGGACCTTCTGCGTGTAAAGCAGACATGATCTCCGCTACACTATGGAACCGGTTATAAAATTCTATGCCATAAAATGTGAAACGTAATTAAATCCAGAAAATACCTTGCATTAATATCACCCTATAAAGCACATTTATAGCATTTAATGATGATGCACAATTTCACTTTAAACTTGGTATTTTATACGCTTTTTGAATTTCTTCCGTGACGCATGCATGGCTTAAGCTTTACAGATTCAACAACATCTGTTCGTCATTGATTTAAAAGTCTCATCTCTGCACACAGCAGTGAATGAGTTTTTACGTTCACTAGATGGCGATACAGACTTTTTAGTCCCTCGCAAAAGTCCACTGCGCCTGTGAATAAAACGTTAAACAAAACTCAACATAGCCCCTAACAAGTTGGTCAGGGCCACAGAAGGAACTACAAAGAGGGATGCACTTATTATTTGAATTGTAGCTCTGAGTGTGTTTCTTTTTTCTTTTTTTTCACTGCAGTGTAAACAGAAAATTAAAATACTAAACTTGTAAATCTGGTCAAAGTTAATTTGCTCATGTGTCATTATTTATAGAATTCTATAAATCATTCAGGACAGTTTAAAGATGTTTTACTGCGCTGTAAATCTATTCACGGGTGTGATTCCAGTTATATTGCGCAAGGTGTCGCTATTCCACCATTTCAGGTGGCCAGTCAAAGTTTGACAGGGTGGGTTCGAAGGTTTCTGTAAACACTACGTTATCTATATATATATATATATAAAGTTCTGGTGTACTGCCTTAAACGAACCGTTTCTTACTTGTAAGTTTGTTTGTAAAATCGTATTACAGGAAACATCTCGACGAGAGATGCTGGGAGGAGGATTAGGCGCTGGAGGCTTCGCTCTGTGGGGGGGGGGTAAATGGGGGGGGGGGGGCTGACGCCAGATGCCTTTGCAGCAGAGAACCAAGGAAGATGTTATCGTCGCCGGACAAACTCTGCGCAGGACTCCGACCTCAAACTCGTGGATGCTGCAAGAGTCGGTAAATGGACCCGCAGCGCATCAGGATGAATGGATGACGCGCATCTGTGGAAGCGGCTCCCTTGTGAAGGGAATGTGGACGGCAGCCTGTCTGTGGCCTGTCCTGCTCGGAACAGCGCGGATACTCTGCTGAGATGGAAGGCGGCGCGTTCCTGCCCGCTCTGGATCAGTTCATGCTGAGTCCACTCGTCACTTGGGTGAGTAAAGAAGGACAGACTGGAGACGTGGAAGCTGGAGCCTCTCATCCGCGCTTATCTTTGCTGTTTTAGGTGAGGACATTCGTCCCGCATGAAAGGGGGATGCACTTGGACTTTCCTGATCTCATTGATGGCGTCATTCTGAATGACATAATGACGCAAATGTAAGTCACGTCATAGCAGAGGAATATTTGATATAGCATTTATCAGTAAGCCATGAAAACAGTGACGTTTATATGATAAAAGTTTGGTAGCATAGATACCCCCCCTTGTGTCATCTCCAGCTACTAATTACAGTTCAAGCTTATATAGTCTTCACACCAACACAACTGGCTTTGCCACTATAAAGGGAATTCTTCCATAACTTTCAATGCAACTTCCTCTTTATTTAAAACTTATGATGTAGAAGTCTCAAAATCCCGAAAGGCCAAGTGTATCAAATATGATTTAAACTAAAGGGTTCAGTATCATTTCTAGGCAGTGACTTTATAAATGGGCATTTATAAATGAGCCTCATGAACTACAAAGCCTGCCTTCTGGAGCAGATGTTCCATCTAAGATGTGAAGATGGAGACACATCTGGTCTGGAGGAGAGAAAGATCCATCTTTATTACTGAAGCAGGAAGTAAAGGAGCAACGAGAGGAAACAACGTTGCAGGAGAATCATGGAGCCCTTTGAACCGTTTGCTCTTCACTACGGTGGAAACAAAGTAACTAAATGAACCGAGCTAGTGCAGAACATTAGAGATACAGTCATAGGTGTGAGAAGTAGGACACACACACACACACACACACAAACAAATTGACCCCAGAGAAACACCAATATGTGGAATATCTGTTCAGCATATTGCAACATTTTATATGTAATCAATTGGACCCATCAAATTAGGAAAATTCATGAAATATGAAGTGAAAAAAAAAGTTCACTATTATTTTTTGAATGACAAACATTGAATGTAGTGAAATTGACCCCAAAGATTTAGCGGTCATGATTTGGTTGCGTTATGTTCTCGGCCATTATCCTCACCCTTGACGAACAATCATTTATGGCATTTTGTGACAGGTCAAATGCCTGAAAGCTAACGTTTATTTTAGGCCCTCATTCGGGATAAAAACGACAAATGAGACAGAGTCCCACACGGAAGATGAAAATGTGCAAAGAAAGGGTTAAAGAATTATGAGCTAATACCCGTAGATAAAGTTGTCTAGTCTTCCAATGTCGACAGTATCTGTTCGTCCCATTTATCGACCAGAGTCACAATAACCAGCTCGAAATGCCAAAGAATGCCGCGCTAAGAAGAGGGACAGAGGCGGGCTAATCTGGATTGGTCGACCCCCCCCCCCCCCCCCCGGGATTAGGGCCTTATTGCTGGTGTGTGCTGGCATTGAGACACAGATGGCAGACATGATGAAGGACAGATCAGAACAAACAGCAGAGGCAGCGTAAAAGACGTGATGCGCATGAGTTCATTTCTCAAAATTCTAATTTCGACTACGACCCCAGACCAGAGCCAACGGTTCAACGTCCAGCTAACGTGGGTGTAAAAAGCCCAGTTTGTAGTCTGGAAGGAAATGACATCACAAAAGATAGAGCTTCTTTTGAGTCCATTCCACGCACAGCCCTATATTTAGTTGTAAAGAGCAAAACTGTGAAATAAAACCGGCTTTATGTTGTCAGAAATCCCACGGCGACGCCTCAGGGTGCAAACAAAGCGAGCAGGGATGCAAATCAGAGGACCCAGAACCTGAAGTTCCTCGTCCAGCAAATCAAGACATACTATCTGGTGAGTTTTGTGCTTTCATCGCACACCGGCTCATGCGTGCACATCCTGACTGTTGGCTGCGTCTGCAGTCCGACAGATCAACGAGTTCTTCCTAAGACGCTTGCCCTAAATATCCACCGTGTGCATCTGTGTTATCGGCACAGATGTGCGGTTAGAGCGCAGCAGAGAACATGGATGGAGTCAGATTTAGATTCCCCGATGAGTAAGGCCGGTTTGATCTGTTGAACTCGCTTCAGATCACAACAAAATCAATGCATGCTCAGTTCTGGGTTCATGTCTTGTTTAAAACGTGAAATCTGTGTCACTTTCAGTGTAATTTAAAATGTGAAAAATAAAAACATCTCGCAGTCAACTGTTGCTTTCCTTGCAAATGGGAATTGGTTAATAGTTTCCTGAACCAAAGTCGTTATAGGAGATATGATCACTGTTACACCCTGCGCACACACACACACACACGGCCTAAAACCTGCTTATCTTCCCTTTTCTCGACCCTTCTCACCGTGCTTCCCTTCGCCCCCCCCCCCCCCCCCAGGATAATCTGAGACAATTAATCCTGATTCCTCTACCGAACGTGTTGCTGCTCGGCAGGACTCCTTACTGTGGTAAGCTCTTTCAATGGAAGCTCGGAGCATTCCTCGCCTCTCCTCTCTCTCTCGGATATACAAAGTCGGTACATGTTTGACTGACTGATTCCTCTGTTTGCTGATACTCAATAAGAACTGCATTGATTTGCTATAATTAAAATGACATTAGCATTTATAAAAGCTTTTTTCAGCACTGACTTCGGTGATATGATAATCTCAGACCATTTAAATTCATTCGGTTTGACAACCTCACAGGCTTGCGATTGAGAAGCTTTAGCGAGTGGTGACCCAAATTCACTTCTCGATTTTATTTAAATCCGTCCCATCGACCCCCCCGCTCCCACCCCCGCTGCTTCAGTCTGATTGATTTTATTTTAGATAACAAACTTTCCTATTTATTTCCCACAGAGCAAAGTCTGGAGGAAATAAAGAAGATTCTGCTGCTGCTCTTAGGATGTGCCGTCCAGGTAAAACCGGCGGCAGCCTCATGGAAATCTGAGCCTGCGTGCAGCAGCCATGGAGATCTGAACCCTTTGACCTTTCTCTGTCCAGTGTGAGAAGAAAGACGGCTACATCCAGAGGATCCAGACGCTAAACTTTGAAACCAAAGCTGCCATAGCTGCACATATTCAGCAGGTAGCCAGCCGACTGTGAAATGATGCGCTGTCACGTGCACGCGTTATTGTGGATACGGTATGCCATGTGTTCGCCGTCCCTTTGCATGTTTGCCAGCTGACCCACAGCCAGG
This sequence comes from Brachionichthys hirsutus, assembly GCF_040956055.1. Classification (NCBI taxonomy): domain Eukaryota; kingdom Metazoa; phylum Chordata; class Actinopteri; order Lophiiformes; family Brachionichthyidae; genus Brachionichthys; species Brachionichthys hirsutus. The sequence continues at coordinate 3,103,109 of NC_090913.1, forward strand.
AGAGCATGCTGGATCTTCAGTGGTTGGAGTCCAGCGAGGTGAGCCCAGACGAGTTGGGGGTCGTGGCACGGAGCATGGCCACACACCTGAGACACCTGCTGGACCAGAGGGACGCGTGCCACCAGGTACAGTCGGTTCTTTCTACATCCATCCTGTTTAAAATAAGAGCGTGCTGCCATGTGAAAAGAAAGCTGCACTTGTGCGTGACGGTCTGGCAAATGTAATGTCTCTGCTTCAGACTTTAGCAGAACTAATGCAGGAAAAGGAGGGTGTGGCTAGCTTGGTCAGCAGCCCCTCCGGCCTGCATGCCGCCGGCTACTCTCCCAGCATGCAGCAGCAGCAGGCGGGGGCTCAGCAGCACCTGGCGGTGGAGCTGGCCGACTCCAAGGCCAAGATCAGACGACTGCGACAAGAGCTGTGAGCACGGACGGGTCGCGAATGCATCGCGTTTCATCTAGAGAGAGAGAGAGAGAGAGAGAGAGAGAGAGAGAGAGATGCCCTGGGGATTTTGCCCCACATTGCAGCCTTTTTGGCAGGATCCATGATTGTGCACCACCGCTGACCCACATTACCTCTGAATTTCAGCAGAGACTCACACACACACACACACACAAGCAAAGACAATGTAACTTGTGGGTCTACGCGTCAGTCATGAACGACCCCGGCCTTAGACGCGTCGTGTTTAAAAGTAAATGTTACCCAGCTTTAGTTTTTCCCAGAGGCATCTGCTCGTCAGGAGTCTTAGCATCTATAACCGTCCCTCCTGCTGGCCTTCTCTGATCACCGCCAGAGAGGAGAAGAGCGAGCAGATGCTGGACTGCAGACACGAGTTGGAGAACATGGAGGCAGAGCTGAAGAGGATTCAGCAGGAGGTCTGAAGTAGAGACACCCAGATGTCATCTCCTTCGCATGGCGACACACAGCAATCCTGTTCATGCCTCTGTCTGAACCTCCACCAGAACGCCCAGCTGCTTGGAGATGCCCGTGCCGCCCGGACCTACCGAGATGAGCTGGATGCCCTGAGAGAGAGAGCCGTTAAGGCGGACAAGCTGGAGATCGAAGTGGGACGCTACCGGGACCAGCTGCACAAGATGGAGTTCTACAAGATTAAAGTGGAGGTTGGGAACATCGCAAACCTGCGGATTTGGATTATGTGTGCTTTGAATTCAGGAAATCAGTGATTGCTCTGAAAGGAACGTGAAAGATGGCGAGCGTGTAACTCTGTGTCTGCGTTTCAGGAGCTAAAGGAGGATAACCGGGTGCTGCAGGAGACCAAAGAGGTGCTGGAGGATCAGTTGGCAGGATGGAGGGCACGCCTGGATAACATCCATCACCTGGAGAAGCACAATCTGCAGCTGGCGGCGCAGGTCCATGGCATGGAGCAGGTCAAACACCAATGCAGCTCAACTCGTGGACCGGGCGCTCCTCGAATCAGTCCCCATGCATTCGCTGATGCGTTGTGTCTTCCCCTGCAGGAGAGGGAGTCGGATGGGAGGCGCATCGAGGAGTTGCAGAACGACAACCTGGTTCTTTGTTTGGCTCAGAGGAGGAGCATGGAGGAGTCCCAGCTTCTGGGCTGGGAGTTAGAGCAGCTCGCCAACACCGCGGAGGACTCCCAGGGTGAGAGCTGCTGATCCAGTTAGAGGACGAAGTTCCTGGGGGTTAGGAGAGAAAGAAAATCAATTCCCAATATGACTGTATGTAGCTACATCTGTGCACACCCTGAATCAGCTGCCATGCTGTGTCTGCGTAAAGGTCAGCAGACTCTGAGCGAGGAGGTGAGCGAGAGGACCCTGAGTCGGATGCTGAAGCTGGAGATGGAGAATCAAAGACTCTTGAGGAGCCTAGAGGAACTCAGAGCTGCCGCCACCAACAGCAGCACAAAACCCGATCGGGTGATCGCCGCGTTTCAACACTCCTGCTCGGATGTAGAACGCCACAGTAATGCACCGCTGGAGCATGGAGACGGGGAACATCGTTTCAAAGGGCCCGTGTCTGAACTGGAGGACTCAGAGAGCAATCACGCCGAGCTCCGGCGCTTTGTGGAATCACACGATCGCCCCCCCGTTGGGTCCACGAGCAGCAGTCCCTGCCGTGATGGCATCCTGACGACACGTTCCTCTTCCTATGCCAGCAAGCACAGACAGCGGCTGGAGGACAAATGCAGGGCCCTGGACACAGCTAAGCAGCGTCTGCAGATCTCCCTGGATAGCGCTGGTAATTCTGTGGATCAAGGAAATGCCAGAGGTTCAAGCAATCATGCAATTATGTGTTTATTTACACTTGCTTCTTCTTCCTTCATTCCAATAGACCGGAAAGTTCTGCGCTTGGAGGCGGAGGTTCAGGAGCTGGAGGCGGAGAACCAGAGTTTGCAATCCTCTTTAGAGGAACTTCGGATCCTTGCAAGACGCCTGGAACAACTGGAGACGGAGAAGAAAAGCCTGGAACAGGAAACCACAGTCCTCGAGAGGGAGAAGAGGCAGCTGGAGAAAGAAAATCGACGTCTCCGCCAGCAGGTAGATCGGCCCGTCTGCGAAGGGCGAGGGCTTTAGTTGCTAAGCAAAGCTGAGATCGGCTTTGGGAGACTTACATCGCTCTTGAGTCAATTGGCTGTTGTCCTGCTTTTCATTCTTTCAGGCTGAAATTCAGGAGGCGAGCTTAGACAGCAGCAACGTCTGCATGGCCACCCTGGAGAAGGAGATGCGCTTTCTGGTGAAGGAGGCGGAGGGGCTGAGGGAGACAGCGGAGCGGGTCAGAGGTCTCGAGGGAGACAACAGAGAACTGACCGAGCAAGCCGCTACGAACCAGAGGACCCTGGCCACTCTCAGAGAGGTGACGTTAGGACGGTTCTGGATGTCGAACTTCCAAACATGTCATTCAATGCATTTCATTGTGACCCTTTAAGAAAGTTGTAGTGAACCGGGTATTTATAATGGCCATCTTTAGGAGCTGGTGAATGAGAAGCTGAAGATCCAGCAGAGGGACAATGAACTTGAGAGGACGGCCCACGAAATGGAAACAAAGTGCACGGAAAGCACGCAGCAGGATGGGCACGAGGCCCCGGAGAGCAGGTACTGACACACTTGCGTGGATCCCATCCTTTCATTTTGGGTCATGCTGCGATGGCACAGTGTGTAGAAAAGTCCCTTCTTTGATTTGCAGAAGGTTCAAGTTGCTCGAGTCGGAGCTGGAATCGTCTCTGAAGCAATCGCTTCAGATTAAAGAGGACAAGATGGCCGCTTTGGGGGCTCGTCTGCAGGAATCCATCAACCGGAACCGGCAGCTGTGCCAAGAGCTCAAAACCGTAAGTCGAGTCCTGAAGTTGTTCTTCTGAGGAGGGCTGTTGGGGGGGGGGTCGTGTCTGATATAAATGTTCTGTAGGTCTGCACAGACCTGAATGTGTGATCCCTTTGAGCCCACAGGTCAAGATGAGCTTTGAGGCTTTCCAACAGAGACGGGAGGAAGAGCTGACATCACCAAGTCCCGCCCCACCGAGAGAGACTGGCGGGACGATGAGCGAATGGTTGCGTGAAAGCCAGGAGGCCACCAAGGAACTGCTGAGGCTCAAAGACCGTCTCATTGAAGTGGAGCGGAATGTCCGTGGCGTCAAATGCGGACGGTGGAAACGGTGAAAAAGAAACATCTGTGGTTGTTAAAATGTCCTCTTCCCGTCTCTTTCCCCCCCAGAATGCAACGCTAGAGGCGGAGTGCCAGGCTATGCAAGGCCAGCTGAAGCAGCTCGAGAGTCAGTCTGACAGTCAGCAGGCTCAGATCCTCGCTCTGCAGAGGCAGACCGCTTCCCTGCAGGAGAGCAACACCGCCCTGCAGAAACACAACGCGAGCCTGCAGGTGCCCTCACGACACGCACGACGCATTTAACACCTGTTGGGTTGTTCTCGGAGGCCCGTAAGCCTGTGCACGCGCGCACCGTGCACTGGAAGGCCATTAATAAACCGGCTCCCTGTGGTCTCAAGGTAGAGAAATCCACCCTGAACTCGCAGAGCGCCTCCCTCATGGCCCAGAATGCTCAGCTACAGCAGCAGCGGTCGGGAACAGAGGGCGAACGGGACATCGCCATACGGGAACGAGAAGAGCTCCGCGCCGTTTACGAGCAACTGTTAAGAGATCACGAGAGGATGGTGGCGCTGCACGAATGCCAGGCCATGGAGGACGAGGCTCTGATGGGGAAGCACGGCTTTTTGAAAAGCGCCCATCGCACGCTGGAGCTGGAGCATCGCACGCTGCAGGACAGGTAGGCGGGAGAGGAGGCCGCCAAAAGCCGGGCCGTGTTGCTGGATTAGCCTGCGTTAGTGTCGGCGGTGTGTTTAAGGTACAACAGCCTGTTGCAGCAGCGAGCGAGGCTGGAGGACCTGGAGAAAGCCCTGAAGGAGGAGCAGATAGGGATGGCGGTGGAGAAAGAACAGCACAGATCCACCGCTGCCGAATGCTGCAGGCTCCGCGACGAGAAGGACCGGTGAGGGGAGGGGGCAAACCCAACAAGGCAACGATGACGCTCGTGCATCGACGACCGACAACGCCGTGCCTATTTATTTTAAAGGCTCGACCAGGCGCACCATCAGCTCCTCAACGACAACGAGTCGTTGACAACGGATCACAAGCAGCTGAAGAGCCAGCTCAACGAGGCCAAGCTCAAGCACACCTGGCTGGAGGCGGACGTCTCCAAGCTCCAGACGGAGTTTCAGCATCTGGACATCGCCTCCACCAAGCTCACAAACCAGTGTGAGGTACTGACACGAGGCAGGGGGCTATTAGTGCATCTCGCTTTCTTTTTATTGCATATTATCTTCAGCCCCGCCCGCTGGGAAAAAAATCTCTTCAGCTGCATCAGCTTAATTGTACCGTGTGACGTTTAGCTGCTGAAGCAGCTGAAGGGGAACTTGGAGGAGGAAAATCGCCACCTGCTTGGCCAGATTGAGACGCTGATGCTGCAGAACCGGACCCTGTTGGAGCAGAGCATGGAGAGCAAGGACCTGTTTCACGTTGAAGAGCGACAGTATATGTAAGGAAATCGTTACGCACCCGATTCAGGACGACAAAAGCCTGCAGCAGACCCGCAGCTATCGTTCTAACTGATGATTGACCCCCCCCCTCCCCCGTCCTTTTTCCGCTCAGTGACAAACTTCATAATTTGAGGCGGCAGAAGGAGAAGCTGGAGGAGAAGATAATGGAGCAGTACAAGTTCCATGAGCCATCGCTCCCTCGCAGGTGACATAACTACGACGGGTCAAGTTCAAACGCAGTTATTTGATCATTATTCTCTCTTCTCAGTCCCGTCTGTAATAAAAATAAGCATTATTCTCCTCCTCCGTGTGGCGGGAGAAGTTTATCCATGATATAAATCTGTTGTTTTTCTCTTCACCAACTTGGAAATAAGAAAAGCTTTTTCCCGCTCCACAAAGGATGGCCGGCTTTCCATCTTATTGTGTTCTGGGTTTCCCCTTCCACAGACAGGGCAACTGGATTGCTCTGAAACTGAAGAAGCTTATTAAACCCGGTATCCGTGAAGATGGACCCGAATGCCCGCCCACATCCAGGAGCTCGCCACAGGCCCCTGGTGCTGATCGCGACAACAGCACCTCCGCCAGCTCAGTTGGAGCTCATGGAGGCTCGTCGTCCGCCGCAGCAGGTGACGCCGTCTCACCCCGACTAGACGGCAGTGAGTACGACCTTCCGGAATTCACCGTGTCCGACTGATTTAGAGGAACAAGTCTCTTCACAGTTTTTTCAGCGCGTGTGTGTGTGTGTCAGAAGCATCGGTGTTCTTGATGCATGATGTGTGTGTGAAACGTTCCTCAACAGAGGAATGTTATCCCTGCCGTTCTCTCTTGCTGATGCATTTTTCATTCCGCTTGTCTTTTCCTTCCCTCTGTGCCCTCCGCTCTTGTTCCTCGCATCCCGTTCTCTGTTTGCGACCTTCCCTTTTTTTCCCCCCCCCCGCCTCCCTTGTGGCTACATTTGCTGTTAAACAGCCGCTTTGAAAATGTTTCCCCACATGAGGAAAAGGCTGAAGGACAAAGACAAAGCCAAGTCCCTCTTCCGACGTTCCATGCGTAAGACAAACTGTCGTATATCCTCACCTTGACTGCAGCCGTTCATTTCACGGCTCTCTTAGCACCAACGCTAAGTGACAACTTGCTTCACCATCTTCCACATAACAACAAAATAGCTCAGGATTATTCCCTGTCTACAGGGATGCTTCCCAGCTGATGTAAATGTTGGATTTGTGTCCATCAAATCCTCATTTATCAGCACAAATATACAATTATTCAATGTGATATTCCAGCTTTAGGCATCTGCACCAGTTGTCTGTGTGGTATTTTGTGAATACAGTTAAAAATAAATAAGTGCTGCATTGCATGAGCTCAGGCCTGGCAGCAACCGGCTGCAGTGTGGAGAAACATTTTAGACTATTGTACGGGCCATGGAAGAAAACCATCCCTATTTCTGCATTCTCCAACCAACAGAACAAAATGACCTCCTGGTCTCCGTGACTATTTCCCCTGTTTGCACCCGTCCCTCATCATCATCATCATCATTCCACTTTTTCCAAATTCAGCCGTAAGCAGCTCGGCGTGCCCGTCAACCCTGTCCCAGGACGAGCAGTGGGCGGGCAGCTCAGAGCGCCCGGAAGGCTCGGAGGCCGACGTGGACGAGGGCAGCGGGAGCCCGCTGACCTCATCCCTCACCTCATCCGTCTTTTCCACCATCAATCATCCCACCGCTCCACCATTTGACAACATCGCCACCAACACTGCTCCGGATGCTTCTGAGCTTTGGCTGCCAGGTAGATGCATTCATTAGACCCTGATCCGTTAGAAGTGGCAGTCACTAAAAACCACTCATCTCCCATTGTATGCCCCACAGACAAAGATTCTCATGATAGCACCATGCCATCTGGCTTTGAGGACAACGAGGAGCTTCAGAATTGTGGTAAGACCCTCCTGGGACCCGTTTAGGGGATTCAGCGAGCATACAGATGCATTACCAGCGCAGGAATTAGACTAAATCCATCAAATCGCAATCATGACCTTGTTTTGCATTAATCTCTGCTGACCGCAGATGTCACAGAAAGACTCTGCTGCCCCCTATTGGTCATCAAGAATGTGACTGTACAGTGATCTCTTCCCAGGGCTGAACGGTGCCCAGAGTCGGGCCCAAAGTGAGAGCAGCGGCGAGTTCAACGTGAGCATGAAAAATGAGCCATGGTCAAACGGCAGCAGCCCGGGGCTGCAGCCGCCATCACGCCGTTCCTCCTCCTACCAGCAACCAGGCGATACCTCCACGGCCCAGCACACGGTCAAGCTGCAGCGCAAGGAGAACGGGGCCTCGACCACGCTCAACGCCAGCAGTCAGAACTCCGATATCCGGTTTACACCAAAACAGAAAGACTCCGGGCCCGCTGAGGAATTCTGGCTCACAAGGGGTGCCAAGAGCTTCCGGAGAGGATCAAGAGGGAAGGTGGCACTGCAGCATTCGTTAGAATCAGGAGGCACAGTAAATATGAGCCCAGGGCTCAGTGGAATGAATGCAAAATCAAGCTCCAGCAAAGGTGACTCGACCCAAGCCTTACATCACCCCCCTATCACGGTGCTATATGTTCAGGGTAAATCTTCCTCCATGTCTGGCTGCCTCAACTGCTTCTCCACGCCTTTAGAGAAAGACGGGCGACTGAAAGGGCCCAAAGATCTCCCCCGAGCCAGCAGTGTCATTTCCACAGCCGAGGGGTCATCCCGACGTTCCAGTTTAAACAGCAACTGCAGGGCGATGGTTAAGACTGCCCCGCCCTCCGTCCAGGTTTCGGGAGGGAGACTCAGCCATGAGGAAACAACGACCCACCAGCAGCCAGAACCGGACATCGGTAGCAGTGAGCCTGAGTGTTCCCCTCCAGTCAAACCTCCCAGAGACCCAACAGTTGCTGTTCCCTCAGACGAGCCCAAGCCCCCGGTGCAGGAGTCGCTTTTCGACCCCTCGTTTGCTTTCGATTCTGTCTTCTCAAACACGATCTTCAGTGACTCTCTGGTGGCATCCACCACCGGTCTGGGGGCTCCTCCTAATGACCAGACTTTCCTCAATCCAGCCTTGGAGCAGAACTGTCCACTTGAGAGCCCAAAGTCTCCTCCGAAACTATCGGCAGCACTGCACGGCATCGAAAACGACTACGGACGGGATGCAGGTGGGCTGGAGATGAAGGGCGAGTAGCGTGAAAGTCGCTACCACGTCAGAGTGTTGGCAGCTTTCTCACACATTGATATTCATGGTTTTATTGACAGAGTCTTCCTTTCTATTCTCGTTGTCTTCTCTTGCACAAATGCTGTTCGGTATAAGCGCTGTGTGGTGAGATATCCTCGTCCTTTCGTTGAAAACCTAACTGGTGTTGTAGGTTTGTGTGCCTCTACCACACTTTCAATCTTGTTATGTGAGGAAAAAAAAGTAATTCCTGCTATTTCTATTTATGTATTTAGATTTAAATGTATTAGAGGTTTGCTGCGCCTGTTAGATTTAAACTTGAGCCCAGAGGAATGTGTATATTTTCTACGGGTTGATGTGTACCTAACATATTTCCTTTAAATAAATAAACCGTGTTTCTGCACGCTTCCATTTTAATTATTTTTTTCGCTGTTAAAGTGTAAATACGGAAGCCTGACTCCGCCCACAGCTCCGCCTTTCTGTAACGAGATAAAGTAAACAATTTATTATCATTGTTGTGACATGTCATAATAATACCGGAAGGAAAAGGTTTTGTTTTTGTTTTTAATTTAGCGAAAACGCTATGTATATTGAATTGCTGGGTCCCAAAAGACGGGAGATATAAGAATCTCTGCGATACTATTGGAGCAACGTCACACGCCCGACGTCGAACGAAGCCAATCAGAAGAGAAACGTGGGTTATGGCATTACCATAGTAGGACTATTGAGCGCCCCCCTCCGTCAGACAGATGTTCGATTAGAATATATGTGGTACTATTGGATCAGGGCAACATGTTGTCATCGGGCTAAGCCAATCAGAGGGAGCGAAGGATGGATCACGGCGTCGCCATAGTAGCTTCGTTGCACTCGCCGTGCGTACACAGCAAACATCTCGTGATTGACGTGAAGTTGTTCTCCCGGTCTTGACGCGCTCCACCGTGTACGGTTTAACGGGACAGCTTCAGCCGGGGCTTCGCAGGATGTTGAACGTCGCCGCCGCGGACAGGAACAAGGAGCCCATCCTGGCCGTCCTCCGGGAGAGCGTCAGCGTCAAGAAGCCCCTGCAGGCCCTGGAGATCTCCTCCGGGACCGGGCAGCATGTCGCGTACTTCGCGCAGGCCCTCCAGAACATCATCTGGCAACCATCGGAGTACGAGCACCAGTACCTGCACAGGTAGGGAGCCCCGGCAGGGGGCGCGACGCGGGGTTACGTCAGGTGATCGATCCGGATCCGGAGGCGGTTTACCACACCGGTGCGCGGCGCTGCGGATGATCCCACGCGTGTCTTTTGTTTCCACTCTCAGCATAGAAGCGCACCGAGCCCACTACCACCTGCACACGGTGAAGCCCGCCATCCACCTGGACGTTTCTCTGCCCCATCAGTGCTGGGAAGGGATCCAGCCGGAGAGCTTCGACCTGGTGGTCAACATCAACATGATCCACATCACCACCATGGCGTGCACGGAGGTAGGGCGGCGCAAAGGTGCGTTTGCATCGCTGACGTCATAACCAGAAAAATCGTGTGTGTAAAAAAATCAACAAGGTTCACGCACGGAGACGATGAAGGGTTTTTAATCGTCACATTTCTGTTTTATTCTGCGTGCTTCCGCTCCAATTAGATTTTTATTCAATGAAGAAAACGCATTTACGTCTTTTTAAATCCGTCTTATTCCTGTTGTCTCCGAGGGTTTATTCAAAGGGGCTGCAGCAGTTCTGAAGCCGCGGGGTCTTCTGTTGACGTATGGCGTAAGTGGGGGGGGACATGCACCAACCGAATCTAAATATTAAAGTATACATATGCATACTTTAATATTACACTATTATCGCCCGCAGCCCTACGGAGTGAACGGGCAGATCACCCCTCAGAGTAACGTCGACTTTGACCACAGCCTACGACGCAGGTAAAGTGCTTCCTGCCTCGCGGCGCCCCGTTGCTGCGACCAGGAGACGGTAAGCTGTGTATTCTGTGATCCGACAGTAACCCGGAGTGGGGGCTCCGGGACATCGCCCTCCTCAGATCCATTGGGCAAGCCAGCGGTTTATTCTTGGAGAAGATCGTACGTAAAACGTCTCACCTGAGCAGCCGAGGACGGACGTCCGTCCCTTCTTCTAATGTGAAATGTTTTTTTCCGCTAGGCGGAGATGCCGTCAAACAACAAGTGTCTTCTGTTCAGGCGCGAGAGTTTGGTGTGAAGACGGCGGCGCCTCGGCTTCCACGCCAAGCTCAGACGCATCGCCGAGTTTTCCAGAACTGATATTTGAGGAATGCCGAACATTCTGTTTTATTCTAGTATCTATTCTTCTGTATTGTACGCCTGAGTAAAGTAAATAATGCTCAAATACATGTCGTTTGTGTCCGTTTACTCTGATGCCGACGCCTTTTTAGGGATCCAAGTATGACCGGGACAGCAGAAGTACTTTGCAGAGAGTAATTTAATATGCAATTGAATGAATTAGATCTTGGAAAAAAACTGATATAAAATATCAATATGTCATTAATATAAGGTGGTACAATGCCATCAATGTAATCAAATAAATGCGTAAAAGAATGCCTGCAGTATTTGGCAACACGTTTTGTCCTCTGAAGGAGTTGCCGTTAATGGCTGCAGCCTCACCGCCGACCCTCCGCCGAGCCTCGGAGACTTTCACGACGCGTCGCAGCTGCTTTTGTTCACGGCGTCGCGCAGCTTCTTGAGTCTGCGTTCGGTTACGGCTCGCACGTAGCTGTCGGAGTGCAGGACGGCCACCCCGTCCCGCACGACACCCATGACCAGCAACGGGGTTTCCTCCAGGGTGATGTTGGGACAGGGACAGCTCCAGTCTATCTTGGCAATAGTCACCTCAAGGTGTTTGGTATTAAAGAAAGTCAGGCCCATCTTTTCATCCCTCAGCACCTCCTCCAAGCTGAAGCGGGCCAGCCCGGAGTCCAGATCTTCCACCAGCTCTGTCAGGCGTCCCACAATGGCGAAGTCACTCCGGCACAAGCTGGGCACCATTTTCCCCTTTGCCCGACAGGTCCGGCAAGGTTTCTTTTTGGGTTGTGGACAGTTTGCCTCGCATTCCTTCTGGGTGTGGAAGCTGTTGGCGTTTCCTTGGCAGCCGCCGTAGGCGAAGGCTTGGCACTTCTTCATGAGGGGACTCCAGGCCCAACGCGGCTCCCAGGCTTTGCAGGGCCCCTGGACGGCGGGCAGGGAGCAGACGCCCGCCCCTTCTCTCTGACAGGAGGCCTTGCACTCCTCGTAAGTCTCAAATCGGTTGCGGCTGTCGTCGCAGCCGCCGTTGCTGAAGGCCAGGCAGGAGCCCAGGCCGGCGTCGTAATGCCAGTCCACGTGCCGCTCGCTGCTGCACGCCCTCAGGTCCACTTCGGCCAGGCAGTCCGCCGGCGAGAATGGCCGCCCCATCGGCATCTCGGGATCTTCAGAGAAGTCGGCGGCGGCCCGGCGGATGACGGACAACGGGTAGTCGGCGTGAAGTATTCCCACGGAATTCCGCGCAATGCAGGTGTAGATTCCCGTGTCCCACACCTGCGCGTTGTAAATGACCAGCTGCCCGATGTTGGTGATGACCACGTTGCCGTACATCTGGTCAGGCCTCATGACCAGACGTTCACGCCGTTCGTTCTGCTTCTCCCAAGTGACGTCGGGTCCGGGGAACCCGATGGCGTCACAGTGGAAGCTGACCGTGCCTCCGGCGTAGACGGACTGATGGCGAGGGTTGGAGTGCAAGGTTGGGGGCATCGGGTCTCCGCGGGAGGACGTAGGGGTGGGGTTGGCTGTCGTGTCCCGAGGCAGCGGACTGGTGTGAGGCCCGGCCAGATAGAACCGGCAGGCGACCACTCCCAGCGTCACCCCGCGGACGCAGGCCTCGGCGTCCATGTAGCAGCGGTTGAAGTAGGTGAGTCCGTCCGACGCGCAGGTGAAGTTGGGTTCCTTCTCACACCGGCCCTGGCATTTACAGATGGGCTGTCCGTCCCAGATGTCGCACACCGCCCCCTGCTGGCTGCATATGAAGCCTTCACAGGTGGCAGTGGAAGAGTGGGGGTCGTTCCCTGTGCCCCCACCCTGCCCATCGTCTGCTCGGGCAGGGGTGCCGTCAGAGAAACGCGCCGCCACGCAGCTGCTCAGGCCGCACACGTTGGTGCAGCATTTCTCGAAAGCAGCACAGTCCTGCGCAGACAGACACAATCAGGGTGAAATGGAGGGACACACGGAATCCGCGGAGAATGATTGGGAGGAGCGCGGAGGGAAATCTACAGCACCTCGTCCACGTCGCACTCGCGCTCGCAGGTGCTTTGCGCGTCGACCCACAGATTGGAATTCAGCTTGTTGGGACAGAAGCCTCCGTGTTTAACTTTAGGCTCGGTCACACTCGCGGTCAAAGACAGTCGGGGAAACTGGCAAAGTAAAATCATCAAGAAATACGCACGCATCCATCTAAATGGTCGTTTGTGTGCGCTCGGGCCGTCGTGCCCACTTTGATCCTTAATGCATCCATCATCCAACAGCAGAAGAGGGACTTTATACATTATTGCCGTTTCGCACGAGTCGTCCACCGAATAAATCCATTCCTCGTTTTGTTCTTCGGCTCCGGAATAAGCGCGCTGTGGATTTTGGATGTGGCTGTCCGTTTTGTGCGCAAACATGAAACCGATTGGCTGAGTGCGGAGCGGAAAGTGGCGGCGATCCCGGAAGAATGAGACGAGTCTCCACGAGCTGAGCATCCAGTGAGCAAAAACGAAAAAAAACAGCGACGCGTTTAAAACGCCATTTCAGGGAAATAATCGACGCGATGATCGAAACGTGCCGCGACGGGCAAAGTCTCGTTCACAGTGTCGGAGAAAGAGGGAGCACCAGCCTCTCGGGGTGTGGATGGAGGTGGGGGGCAGCCCCTCTGACCCCCCCCCCCCCCCCCCCCCCCCCCGTGTCTGAAACTCCATGCGCTGAGCAACTGCACAAACATAGTAAAACTACCGCCGGGTGGGCGGCGGGGGGGGGGTCTGGCGACCGTGCGCTGCAGCGTTCTATGAGCCAGACAGTTTAAATCACACATAAAGTAGAGCGCTGCCGGTCAGCGTCCCAGCGTCTTTACGCGGGATCCGTGCGTAAAACTGTTACAAGTCGCACGGAATGCGAGGCGGAGAACGCGCAGCCCGGACACCGGGCGTGTCGGAACGCGTCTCGCTAAACTTGTTTACGTCCTTCTTGTCTAGACGACGTGGGCCGGTCCACCAGCGTCCACGCTCACTCCACGGTCAGGTGGGAGACGCGTGGACGCGCCGCGCTCTCAATAGCGCGCGTCTCATCTTTGTCCCGGCGCAGCTCCGGGGCGATGAGAAGCAGAAGCCCTCGCCTTTTCACTGGCAGTGAACCCCGCAACCTTTGGATGACTTTTGACCGAGCCGCATTCATGTGATAAAACTTATCCAAGACGGGCCAATACCGAGAGAGCTGCTAATCAATTCAGCCCCCCCCCCCCCCCTAATGGGGGTTTATTGCACTCAGACCCCCAAGAGGCCCTGGGCTGGACAAAGGGTGCAGAAATATTCCCACAACTTACGCAGCAGCCCTGATAATAGCTTGCATGACGCATCTCTGTGACGCGCGTAAAACACGCACCGTGCGTGTTAATGTTCGGCCTGTTCAATGTTAAAGTGAACACTGTGGGAAATAGCTAAATAGTACGGGGGGGGGGGGGGGGGGGGCAAGAATGTGCTTATTATCATTGTAATAAAGGGACACAATCACTTCTGTTCAAATTTAACAAGACTTTTTGTGCTTTTTATGAAATCTTTGACACAATCGATACACAAATGAATGAACAGGTTTAAAAGAAGAAGAATAAAGACGCATCATGTGACAGGAAGCCTCCCTCAATAAAAGTATTACATCACTTAAACACCTCTGATTCTGCACAGAAAAGTAGACGAAACCCGGTTTACATTCACAAATACACAGCGTGTGCATGAAATCCAATCAGCTTTCCAATTCCTACAAAGTAGCACGATTCAGCCATTTCTGAAGGCACAATCCGTCCGTCCGAGTCCGGGAAGGGCTTCCTCACGACGACAAAGGGTCAGGAGATTTAAATGAATCATGATGTCAGCAGCTAAAATCACATGAAGCAACGGGACGAACAACAAATTAAGATTGAGAGGCCATAATGGTTTTAAAACTTTTTCAAAATCCAGACGAGACTGATCCACTCGACTTTGCTAAAAAAAAAAAAAAACGGATAACTCCTCCGGGCCGGTTCATGCTCGTCTATCTTGAGAAACGAGGAGTTTGTCTTTAAAACATTGGTTTGAGTTCTAATTAAATAGCGTTAAAATAGCAAAGGGGCATTTTTCTACAGCAGACAAAGGGCATAAGACACACGAATACATCGTACGCCGTTTGTAAAGCCGCTCGAGAACCACATTCAAGACACAAGAAGCTCAAGGCGCTCCTCTCCGACATCGCCCACCAAACACACGCTGCGACGAGCACATGCAGTATATTTACAGCTTCAAGTCACTTTAAATACATTTAAAAAAAAAAAAAAAAACCTTTCCGAGATAGAAAAGAGCAAAATGTGGCTCCCTCCACCCGTTTGTAGTGTTAACAGGCGAGTGATAAGCTCTGATTCTCATGTTATTCCCAAGGAAACCTTCTTCGCCTTCGGTTAAAGACAAGCAAGGAGAAAGAACAGAAGCCAAACCGACATTCCGAGACGGTTTGCGGTGGTCAATGCGAAGCCGTAGCCCCCCACCCTCTCCTGTGCCACCCCTACGAACGTTAGTGCTGGCCTTTCGCCTGGTCCTTCACTACGAGATCTTACAGTTCCCTTTAGAGGACGTCGAGCTCTTCGGAGGACTCTGCGGCGGCCGGAAGGACTTCGAACGCTTGAGGCTGTTGCCTTTGCTCCCACCGCCGCTTCCCGCTGGACTGTTGGCCACGGAGTAGGAGCGTCCGTGCATCATCACCGCGTTCATGCCGTTGGCCATTGAGAAGGACTTGAGGTGGGACTTTATGGCCACGGGGAGGGGCAGCTTATCGATGAGGTGAACCGGGGTGCAGGAGACGATCGAACGGCAGCACAGGTCTTGAAGCCCGAAGACTGCGGAGGAAGAAAAGGGAATGTGGATGCGGATGCCACGTCCGGCACGGCGAGAAAACGCTCAAAGGTTTCCACACACGGAAATCGACATTTTGAAATGTAAACACGCTACGGCGTACGGATTCGCAAAGGAGTAAACGGCAGCCGACAGAATTGGTTAAACCACGAACCGGCATACCTTTGCTGGGCCGCCAGAATTTCTCCATTCCGTGCCTCATCAGCACGATGCGAGAAAGTTCCGTGAAAGACTCGACGACGTTGAAGTTGCACAGCGGACTGACTTCGAAGAAAGTCATGCTGTTCTTCTCCGCGTAAGCCCTCGCCTGCTCCGTGGGCACCTGCCGCTTGAAGGCGAGGTGAAGCCTGTTGCCCACCAGGATCCTGGGCACGCCGGGGGCATGCTGGCGGAGACGGGGGGGGGGGGGGGGGTGTTTCAAAATGTTTCAGCCACGTCCATGTCACGAAGAAAAGGATCTTTTATTGAGGAACGCGTTTACCTCGTCGATTTCCCGGATCCAGCGGTCGATGCCGTCGAACGACCAGACGTTAGTGATGTCATAGACGAGCAGGATGCCCTGTCCGAATAAAGTCACACATGTTCACGTATATTAAACTGCCCAGCCCCCCCAAAAAAAGTCACACACAATTATTTTTGTTAGGCTGCCTTAATTAAGCTTTGAGTACAGAAGATGCCACCATCTCTCTCTCTCTCTCTCTCTCTCTCAGAACCTAATGAGCACTAAATCTTGTATTGATGATGGGCGATCCGGTCCCTCCATGTAAATCCTGAGTCAGCACATCCTAAAGATTCTCAAAGGTTTGGATTTTGTGCTGGCCTTGTCTTTCTGAGGCGACCCCAGATCAGAACTCTGCCCCCCATAGGATGGGACGGTAACACGAAGGACGCATCTCCTCTTACCCTGATGTGCCCATCACTCTGGAACGGGGTAAATCTCGACTCAGACCACACGACCGTTATTCCATTGCTCTCGAGTCTCAATCTTTATGTTGACCTTTTTTTTTTTACTCACTGATTTCTTAAGGTTACACAACCGTTGAGTCAAAATCCATGGACTTCTCTTGACACTGGTTCTGTGGAAATGTTCTGACGCAAACCGTTTTCTATAAAGGGAAAATCTCCCAAACTGCCCTCACCTGTGCTCCACGAGAGTAAGACCTGAAAATGGTGCAGAATCTTCCTTGCCCTGATGTATCCCTGTTGAAGACAGAGACACACAACACGGCTATGTGATTACAACACGATGTTTATCAATCGCTCAAAGTCCTTTAGTGTCAGCAGCAACACTTACCACAACTCTAATTTCACTCTTCTCCCATCCAGCAGAATCGTTGTGGTCTTGTAATCAATCCCTGAGGTCACATTAGATGAGTTAATGTTGGTCAGTCTCCGGTTTCTAATGTATTTAGAGCAAAAACAGAGAGAGCTACTCACCACTGCTGTACGGATAGGGAGACTCTACTGATCCGTCTTGCAAACTATCCAATATTTCTCCCTTTCCGACATCGCTGTCTCCAACTAAGAGGAATTTCAGTAGGTAATCGTAGCTCTTAACAGGACTCGTCTGGGTCCCCATCACCCCACGCATTGGATCCGGATCAGAGAGCTTTGTAAGCTCGCCAGACGTCCCCACCAGTGGTAGCTAAACAGTATGGAACCCGCAACTAGCTCTCCTTTAACACGTTAAATAATCTAATACCACTGAATTTTGTCAAATAAGAATTTAGTTTCGCTCTTCTGCACCGCTAGGATAAGACTAGCATGAACATTCCCAATCAAAGCAAGCTTAACAAGCTGCTAGCATGCTAGCTACTAGCTACTAGCTATCCAGTAAAAGCGACAGCGTATTCCACCAATCACTGATTATACACGCCAATAAAGAGGCCGATTGATCACAAAAAAGCAATAATCTACTAACTAAAATACAACTGCATCAATTTATCGACAGGACAAGAGCCAGAAAGTGACATTCAGCTTGCGACTACAACGCCTACTACGAGTGGACGGTGTTGGCACTTCCGGGTTGCAGCGTCATTGGGTTCGTCATATCCGGGTATCGGTGCGAAATGAAAGAAATAAAATGTTAGCAGTTTCTCGATTTATTCGCCACATTTTCTAGCGCAAGTGGACAAAATAATAAATAATCTGTGAATGTTATCGAGGAAATTAATTTAAGACTCTCATCAATATCTGCGAATACGTGGGTGCAATTTTGCCTGACTTTAATAACAGTTGCTCAGGGAGTACACTCTAAAAAAATAACCTTTATACTAGTAATACTAGTAAATAGACCTATGTACCGTCCAAAAAATTAATCAAACTTCTGTGGTCCTTTCTTTGGTAAAACTATCGTGAAAAATTCAGTAACTTCCTTATGCAGATAAGTTCAACCACATACAAGCTACCACTAGTTTTACACTGATACGGTACATGGAAATGTATTGCTACTCCTATACTTTCAACATACTAACTCACAAAAACAACACATGTCCTTTTTATCATCTTGTCTTGTAAAACAATATGCTTATTCGCCTTATGCTGTGACTAAACTACACTTTGCGAGCCCGCACCAGTGGCTGACGAGGTGTAGCTTGTTGAGATTGATTATTATGATCACCTGTCATTGGGTGGGCTTTATTAGCATTTGCAGCAGCTGTGTGAATTCTCTCATGTTAGAATAATAAATAAAAGGAGGTGGGAGAGCCAGGAGAAACGCCGCTGTCATACCTGATGTGTTGAAGTGGGAATTCAGCCGCTGGAGTGAAAATGACATTGATGCATGTTTGCTTTTTATTTTTGCTGTTTTGTCTTGCCCATGGCTTTCACTCTAAAAGGGGAGCTGGTCCTGGCTTGTTTGTACGAAAGCCTGTAGTAGAGTGGAAGAGAATGGAGACACTGATAGGTGAAGAAATGAAAGAAGACCCTTTACCCAAATCCCGAGTCTGGAGAAGTGGCCCGAGTGGTGGATCCTCAAAACCCGAAGCGAGGATAGTTCCTGAGTATGTGACTGTCTCGGCATCCGATGATCACAGAGAGGCTTTCAAGCCAGAAAGGGGTGCCAGACCGCTCCCTGACACGATCAGGGAAATGCTACTTGGCACGAACATCACTCCTACTGTCACGGAGAAACCAACAACTGGAAATGGGGTCGTTGAAATCCTGTGCCATATCGACCGGATGTATGTGAGAATCAGGAGAAAGATTTTTCAGACTAGGGAAGCGTACAAATATTTGAAACTCGGCTCCTGCCCTGTTAACCAAGGCAGCAAAGAACATTACTATCTTCTGTATCTTCTGACAACAGACTGCAGCTTCACTCAGCAGGTTAGTAAAGGTGTTCATTTCAGTAATCCACGTTTTCTTCTCCATCCTGATATGCTCTTTTTGTTCCAGAGCAATATAGATGATGTGCTGATTGGCAACGTGCTCCACTATGATCCACCTGGTCCTGTTTTAAGGGAATTATCATTTAACATTCCCCTGCAGTGCAAATTTCCCAGGTAAATAACCGGTTTAAAGTTTACCGGATTGTGAAAATGTCAGTTTATTTTGGCTACCGGCAGTGTTACCGTGACCTGAACGCCGACCTTATTTGACTTGCAGGTATTTTCACTCCTTCAAAGTTGGCTTCCGTCCCATGCTGCAGGGAGGCACAGTCTTCAAAGCGCTGCAAGCGATAACCAGCTTTATACTCGCTCCTCAAGATGGTAAATTTGCTTAAAGCAAATGTTCTCTTTGTGTTTGGGGGGGGGGCTGCTGGTTCATTTGAGTTCACCTGTATATGACCCAAATGTTCATAACTTAATTTCACAACAGGAGCATACATTCCTTTAAATGTATGCTTAAAAAAATGTACTGCATGTAATCATGAGTGCACTGGGAGTACTTTGTGACTGCATTCTAATATTGCCACCAACTCCACTGGGGATCCACACAAAATAAATTTAAGACTGGATTTCTTAACAGTCATAAGAGGTCTTATATTTCTCCCTTGCACGCAGCCTCCGGGAACGAAATCTCCAGTGACCAATCCTACACCTTAGGCCAGGCGATGTATTTTGAAGCCAAGCAGCCTAATGGTACAACAACATCTGGAGATCAGAGGCTTTACATCGACAAGTGCTTCATGACTGCCTCCCTGAACCCCGGTTCGGCTCCTAAATATACAGTAATCGACAAACGAGGGTAATGACAAACTCAGAATAGATGCACATATTACATGTGTCTTTTGGCAGTAAAGGTGAATTTCTCTCATTGCAGCTGCATGATTGATGCCGAGGTGACGGACCAGTCAAAATTCCATGATGGCCCCTCCAAGATGATCCAGAAATTCAGTGTGGGGTCCTTCGTTTTTAAAGACAGGGCTTCCATTTCCGCTTTACCGCAGGTATTGTTAAGAACAAGAGCGACAGATTTAAAGCGTTTGTGCGTCGATATTGAAATTTGATACCTTTTTCAGCAACTCTACATGCACTGTGAAATGTCCGTGGGGGACGTGACTCCAACGCAGAGTTCCAAGGCTTGCAATTACGACCTAGAAACCCAAATGTGAGTCTGGCTCAGGTAAAGTGTCACAGGTAGGGGGGGGCGGAGTTCCTTCCTGAAAGATCTGTCAGCTGAAACGTTTGAGACCAATACTCGAAGCATTCACAGCATTTGGCTACATTTCAGAATTTGCGCTTTTGATTTGATCACCATAACGCCCCACTGAATTTTCAAGGTGCGCTAACGCTAATGAACTTAGGTGGAAGGAGCTATACGGCGATTCCTCTGTGTGCACCTGTTGTGAATCCACCTGCTCATCGGCACAGCCCAAAGGTACTCTTCCCTTTTCTATTTACACCTGTTGAAGGATAAAGCGATTGTTCTGTATGACCTTCATGGCTTAATGCCACAGGGCATCGGGAAATGCAAGAGGTATTATGAACAAGAATCATTGATCACAGAACGTTAAGTTGTGCAATGACTGATGCTAAACGTTTGCAACTGATTTGAATTTTGTTTCAACAGCTTCCAGGAATATAATCTCCAGTCCATCTTGGAAGGTTGACCTCCGCAGCACTTAGTCCGGAGAACTGACCTGGACGGACATGAAGATGCCTATTGGAAGTGCAATGATTAAAATGCCTCCATGGAAATGAGCGGAATTTTAAATAAATCAAGATCTTGTACTTGGCACTGCTGCAAAGCTTTTCTGTTGCCACAGACCTTAGCTCGGAGTGAGCAGATTAAAAATCAGAATTTGGAACACCCACTCAACTCGCGTCACTGATCAAGGTAGATGTGTATCAGCATGTCGGCATTTCTCAACAACTCCTGGAAATGGATCACAGCATTTCTGTAGACTCAGTTATGCACCACAAGGGGCTGGAAGAGATTCGCCGCCTTGGCTTGAGGCAATGCAGCAGGGACAGCAATAATTTGCTGAGTCAAAGGGTTCCAGATGAGAGCGTGGAGCAGCAGTTTCTTTTCGAGGCTCTCCTCCATGAAGTTCAGCAAGTCCCGTAACCAACTCGCCATGTCACTGGGTTTCCAAGGCGATGGGTTTGTGGTGAGAAGCAGATGCATCAATGCCATTCTGAAATGAAAATCTTTCAGAGCGCAACGTTCTGAAAGTGCCGTTTGTTTCTTGTGAAGGGAAAGTGCTATTTCAGGCACCTGACTCTGGCAGGGGTTTTCAGGCAGCCGTTTAGACAAGCGCCCCAAGAGTCTGCCTTTGTAGTCTGTCATGGAGAGAGTGCAGGAAGTGTCAAAATCCGTGGTGCGGGGAGTAACGAAGAAATGAGAGCATTCCGTCGCAGACATCCGGAACTTCCATTTGGGCGTTCTCGGGCCCAAAGGGAAGACGGGCCAAAGATGGATTGGTCTCTAGAGTTAGCCCTTGCTTCTCCTCGGGCTCTTCTGGATTTTGTTGTCTTACCAGGCTTCTAAAAGAGCTGTTAATTCGGACCGCTTCTCTCTGGTGTATTTCTGATGTCTTCCGGCAAGTCTTGGGTTTGCTTAGCATCAGCATGTGGAGGCGACGGATTTTTGTACATTTGGAATACTTTCCACATCATCCTTGGATCTTATATTGTTGGTATGTGTTCCTTCCTCATCCGAAGGTGCCAGTTCATGGTCCATTCTAAGTTCTCTCTTAATCATATTAATATTTAAAAATGAGGGAAACATGTGGAAAGATATTAAGAAGAAGCAGGAAACTAACCTTCCGCAGCCACAAACTTCGTGATCTCATCCTAATTTCGTTGCAGGTTGTATTTCATAACTTGTTTCCTGCGTACTCTGCCCATGTGTTCTGCTGTGATATTCTCCGGTGCAATACAGGAAACCCGACACGCAGCCTGCGTGCCTGTAAGTTGAAAGGCAAACTCCGACTCGTCTCAAAGTAACCGTTTGTCTGTCACGGAATGAATATCACAGTTTAAATGACAAAACTGTGCAGGCTTATGATTACAGCACATTCTGAAGGAGCCGCTGATCTCGGGCTTTTGTTAAAAGCTATACAAATGAAAACCATTCAAACCCTCATCTTAGCTTCTAACTGGTTGGTCAAGTTCTAACTGATTCAGTGGTTGCAGTTCAAAGCGCTGGGGGAAGTTTCATAAAAAAAAAAACCCCTTTCAGACTAAATCATTGTATTTGCATGTGAAAAGCTTTTGTCTTTTGCTTTATTGATTCTGATTTAAATGTAAGTACGGGGTGTCCATAAAGTCTCTTTACAAATGAAAAACACTATTACAAAAGCACCATTAGCTGCACGAAGCACATCGTGTTTGATTTCATTTCCTGCCATGTTTGCTGTTGCATAGCCTCATCAATGGTTGCAATGGTGTCACTGATCTTTTGCCTTAGGTCGGTGATCTCCCTTTGTTCCAATCACAATATCCTAAACACAACCCCTGCAGAAAAGAAGTCCAGGGCAGCGATATCTGGTGAACAAGGTGGCCAGGGAATGGGGCCCATCCCTTCCAATCCACCAATCTGGGAATGTTGGATCTGGCAACCTACAAGCATGCAATCCCTGAAAGTGATGGCTGGTTGATGGTCATCTAGTTGTGGTGCCACATATTCAACCAAAGGATCAAGGTAAACAGTTACAGTAATCGATGCCAATGATTGATCTCGGTGGATGTGAGTAAACACTTTGGTAACAAGTAGGTGCAAGAAATCAGATTAAGATTTCTCATGAATTGATTATGTAATTACTATTTTTTTTTTTAAATTGTAAAGCAAATTTACAGACGTCCTGTTGGTTCAACCTATTTCTCTCAGGCAACAAACAAATTTTGCAGCCCAAGCCGCAGACATTTGAATGAGCGGAGCTCAGCTTTGCATGTTGGATCACAGCAGCTGGACGACACTTATCCCCCATTGCTGAGGCTAACTGGACGAACAACCATTTTCTACTTCAATACAATTGAGAAAAAGGTAATGCTACGATAAATGGCAGACTACAAAGTCGTTGCCCCCCCCCCCCCCTCCGGGCACTGTAGTGCATAGAAAGTGAAGATTGAATGACTATCTTTCTTTGCATCCTGATAAAGAATGGCGGAGGGTGGGGCATGCTGACGGATGGTGTGGCTGGCTTTGAACATCAGGACAGAGCGTTTGGGAAGCAGCTCAGTCGGCTGGAGCTACAACACAAACGTCTCACGGGTATTTGCAATGGACATTGTTTTATAGGAATATTGGCTTGATTTTGTTTGACCGCTTAAGAAAAAGGTAAGCGTGTGTGTGTGGTACTGTTTTTTTTTTTCATAAAATTTGCACTGTGTCTGTGTTATCTGGATGTAAAGCCAGTGAATATGGAATTGTCTGCAGGGAAAGTGGTTTAGATTCTTTCTAATAAGCCTTTTTATAATGGTTATAATCATTTCCTCTTGCTTTAGGGGACCGAACTTAATGAGAGCATCTTTTATGCTGCTAGATTATCAAAAATAAAACCTCAACAGCAGTTAAGGCCTTAGAACCTCTGGAAAACGGCGGTCCGACATGTAGAACTTAACTTAAGTTAAAAAAAAGTTTTTATTTTTTATTTTAAGCACGTTCTCTTGAAGACGCATTTAAAATTGATGACTCTTTGGAAAGTAATTAATGCTGTGGGTGCCTTAACTTTTATAGCTGCTGACTTTTAATCCTCGCCCAGAGACATTCCATTCATTTATTCGTCTTCCGAACCACTTTTGTCCGTTACCGGGTCGTGCCATCCCAGCAGTCAACGGGGCGAGAGGCGGGGTACACCCTGGACGAGGCGCCAGTTCATCGCAGGGCCGCACACAGACAGACAATCAAATTTCGTGTAACCAATCCACCTAATTTGCATGTTTTTGGTGGCGGGAGGAAGCCGGACAACCTGGAGCGAACCCACGCAGTTCAGTCTTTAAAAGGGTTATTATATGTTATAACTAATATTAGTGAACAATTAATGTAAAGACATCGATTGGTCACAATTCTTTACTCTTCTGGGGGTGTTATTATGAAGTTAGAGAACAGAGAAGCAGCTGATGCAGCATTGTTCCACTGACCTGTGCTTCTTTCCATAGATTTAAATACATCTGAACCAAAGACGCACTGCAGTCCCCAAGATGGATAAGTTTCGTATGATGTTCCAGTTTCTCCAGTCCAACCAGGAGTCCTTTATGAATGGGATCTGTGGTATCATGGCGCTCGCCAGCGCTCAGATGTACTCCGTGTTTGAGTTCAGCTGCCCCTGCATGCCCGAGTACAACTACACCTATGGCATCGGACTGCTCATCGTCCCCCCCATATGGTTCTTCATGATAGGTTTCGTGCTGAACAATAACGTGTCGGTGCTCACGGAGGAGTGGCACCGGCCCACGGGAAAGCGAAGGAAGGACCCATCCATCGTTCGCTACATGTTCTGCTCCATCACGCAGCGATCCTTGATAGCTCCCGCGGTATGGGTGTCCGTCACGCTCATGGATGGGAAGAGCTTCCTCTGCGCGTTCAGCGTCAACTTGGATATCGATAGGTTTGGGAACTTCAGTTTGATGAGAGAGATGTCAGAAACGGAGAGGATAAGATTGCTGGCAAGACTTCCCTGCAAAGACCTGTTTGAGCACCAGGAAATAAGAGTGGCGGCTTCGCGATACATCAAGTGCATCTCGCAGGTAGAGAACCTTCTCCCCTTCCCTGGGGATTTTCTAAAGTGACAGAATGATGGGTTTCCCTCTTAGCGCTGTCGCCTCGCAGCAGGAGGGCTTGGAGTCGGATGCTGGAGCCGGGGTCCAGCATCGTCATGGCGACCATGGACCTTTTTGGATTCCATGCACTGTCGTTTCATTTTCTGGTCAAGTGAGCGAGAGTTTTCAGACTGCAGTTTTTCAACTTTGTCACAGGATACGATGACTCAGCAAGTTTCCTCCTCCTTCCCGCAGTTTAACCTACATCTTCGCCGCTCGACTCCCAAACGGCTTTTGCGCTTTAAAGGAATATAGATAAGAGTCTAGATTGATTATTCATGGAATTGGGACTCATTTCAATCCAAACATGCCCACGCTGTTATTTTAAGTCTTTTTATCAGCTGGGGGGGGGGGGGGGATCATACAAGCTTAAAAGTAATGTGAAAATGAAAAAATGGTCTTTTGATATATAGATTTTGTTAATGGGCTATGCGGAGGCCACAGATATGCTTCCTCATCTGCTAGTCGACTGAAAGAGAGAGAACAATGAACCGGATCCTCACCCCAATCCGTTTCTCTGATATCTATATTTTGCCCATGTAGATCTCAGCATGGCGTTCTCGCTCTCCTTTATGTTATGCTGAGTATCGCTTTATTTTGCAGGCATGCGGCTGGATGTTTCTGCTCATGATGACCTTCACGGCCTTCCTGATACGAGCCATTCGACCGTGCTTCACTCAAGCCGCCTTCCTGAAGACCAAGTACTGGTCTCATTACATCGACATTGAGCGCAAGATGTTCGACGAGACCTGCAAGGAGCACGCCAAGAGCTTCGCCAAGGTGTGCATCCATCAGTACTTTGAGAACATCAGTGGGGAGATGCACAGATTTCACCAGCGGCGCTCCAGCAGGGACGACAGCGACGACGAAGACGAGCGGAGGAAGAGTGACGAAGAGAAGCTCCTGGGCATCAGAGCCCAGGAGGACATGAACAAGGCTTTGTGGAACTGGCACACCTGTAAGCCAGCTCTGGCGCTCAGACAGGACCAA
This sequence comes from Brachionichthys hirsutus, assembly GCF_040956055.1. Taxonomy (NCBI): domain Eukaryota; kingdom Metazoa; phylum Chordata; class Actinopteri; order Lophiiformes; family Brachionichthyidae; genus Brachionichthys; species Brachionichthys hirsutus. Next base: position 3,128,624 of record NC_090913.1, read on the forward strand.
ATAGATGGCGAAAAGAATGGCGGGATTAATGGAGCAGCCAATGGCTTTGTGAAGGGACACACCCATGACACGCAGAAAAAGGAATGGGCCGTGTATTATAGTAAGGTCTGAAGGGTTAGTGAGGACAAAGGCCTTCGTGTTGATGTCCAACCGTCGTGTGTCCTGGAGTCTTTTGTGTCTCTACACAAAGAAAACACGACATATTATTAGTCTGTCAAAGTCGGTTGCAAATCTAACGTCTTTGTGTAGCGGAATGTGATGAAACTTAAAGCTGTAGATCATACATGAATGAAATCAATGCAATATATAGCTTGAATGGTGGTGCAACGTTTGATCTTAGCGCACACAGAATGGGATTAAATGGATTGCCAATGGCTGGAGGAGTCTAAAGAGATCAGAACTCTGATTGGCTGTTAGACCAGCGCAAATAACACGGAAGCGTGTAGATATATCTCACACGCACACACACACACACGGATGGCGGATAATGTTAATGCTAGTAGCGCAGATGTTACACAAGCGACATTACCCATTGATCGTCCTGACTTTGTGGCTCTTATACTGCTGTTATAACACATTCTACGACTCGACTTTAGCATGTAAGTGCTATTTGATGCCTTCAGTTGCTTTAATATTATATTTAACCGGAACACCTTGGTGACTGCCAGCTCAATCTTAATTGGCCCTTGTGACAATAACAAGCCTTTATTTAAAATGTCAACTTATTTATTCAACAATGACAGGTTTGTCTCTCATGCATGTGTGTGGGTTGACATCTCAGTACTGATTGTCATGAGAGCAAAGTAGACTAACCCCATTATGTGTTCAAACAAAGAAACGGCGTCAGCCAAAAAAAACATTTGCATGCTGCTCAGGAAACAAGGTCAACTTTTGCATCTCCCTCATTTTCTTGCCGGGTTTCTCATTTCACCAGTCGTACCCGGGTAAAACAGCGCCCCCCCCCCCCCCCCCCCCCTCCAAGGAAAATGGAATTGTAATGTCAATTTGAAAATACAAGATCGAGAGGAGTCAGTTGAGGTGGCTGGGGCATCTATTTCAGATGCCCCCTGGGCGCCTCCCTCGGGACGTGTTCCATGTCCCACGGGGAAGACCTCGGACATGCTGGGGTCTCCCTGGAAGAGCTGGAGGAGGTGGCTGGGGGGAGGGAAGTCTGGAAGTCCCTGCTGAGACTGTTGCCTCTGCAACCCCGCCCCGGATGAGCGGTGGCAGGTGGATGGATGGATAAAAGGGAATAACTCATGATCCCTGAAGGGAACTGTGACTGTTGATTCAGTGAGATCATGCCAGTTTATTAATACAGTGTGAAACAGGGCTCGCAGGCCACAGTGGGTTTTAAACTTTGGATGGATGGAGTGTTTCTGTGAGCTAATATAAATGACATGTAAAAAAAAAAAGCCATTACATGAAAGGATTTGACCTTTTACAGGTAGCGTTAGAGGGAAAAGGTCAAATTAATGAGGATTATTATAATAAAATGTAATTTAATGCTATCATTTGGATAAATTCGGGGGGCAGATTAAAAAGCCCAGTGGGCCATATGTGGCCCACGGGCCGTAGTTTGCCCATGCCTGGTCTAAATCACTAACCCTAATCCTAACCCTAACCCTGACCCTTCCACTGACAGGAGACGCCTCCGCCCCTCCTTCCTGCAAAAGAGTGACACGTTTTATATATATGACATCATCAGGCTACTGCTGCAAGTTCCACTCAGGCATTTGGTGTCATTGACGTTATTATAGGACTACTGTGTTTATTATTGGACCATTGTGTCTGTAATAAAGATTTGATTGATTGATTGATTGATTGATTGATTGATTGATTTGTATAAATCAAGTGAACAAAACATGAAGGAGAATCTGCAGCCGCTCTAAGAATACAATCCGCGTCTGCGCGGCACCGTGACTGAGGCTGCGTGACCTCTGACCTTCCTCTCCTCATCTTCACGCAAGACGGCTTTGTTTTGGCACATCATCCGCGCAGCCCTGTCTTGACTTTGCTGCATGTCTCTCTCTCTCTCTCTCTCTCTGTCTCTCTCTCTCTCACACACACACACACACCTACACGCACACAACAACAACAAAACACGCACACCAGCGTGCTTGCAGGCGCCCCATTCGTCAGCGTCTCGCTCATTCTGCCTTCCCTCTGCCTGCAGATTGGAGGACGGAGGGAGCGAGGGGGGGGTGGCGGCGGGGGGGGGGGGAGTTGCGAGGCAAAACGGCTGATCACGTGAGCAGCGATCTGTTTACAACCCCAGAGAAGGAGCAGCAGCAGGAAGGAAGGGATCGGCTCCAAAGGACCGAGAGGAGGACGAGGGGGAGTCCGCCGCGACAGTCCCAGCTGGAGGCGACGCGCGGCGCGGCGCGGCGCAGCGCGGACGCACGCACTCTTGCGCACACGCCACCTTTGTCTGTGTTGTTGTTTTTCCTCTATCGAAAGAGCAGATGGTTAGAAGGAGAGTTGGATTCCCTCCTACGCACACGCACACACACACACACACGCACACACGCGCGCACCGAGGACTGTCGTTGGCTGCATGGAGCTGTCCTCACTTTTTTTTTAAGCTGGAGAGGGAAGAATATTTTTGCCTTTCGTGCTGAGGAGGAAGAGGAGGAAGGAGCGCTCGCTGCATGATCAGGGGACTGGCGGGCGGGGAGGAGACAGCAGAAGGGTGAGACTTGTGAAAATCCTCCGTTGAAACGAGCAGCTATTGGAGGAAGACAAAGCGAGGACTGATGCCAGATGGTTACCTCCACGGGGGGGAGGACTGTCATTCTGAGCAGGGGCTGCCTCTGAATTTGGTGAAGGGGGGGGGGGGGGCAACACTGCAGTAAAGTGAGGTCAAAGGGTCAGTTCCTACTGGACATGTAAGTACGCCTTGTTGCCAGGCAGCCGGTGTTGTTCCCGACATTGTGACCGGATTAATCTTTGAACAATAAAGTCACGTGACGCGAGGAATCTGCAAAACAACCTCGTCTCCTCAACAGGATTCCTTTGTCTCCTCTCTCCTGCGATGACATCATCCTCACTGGGATCCAGGAGCACATGAGGTGATCGGTTCCCGGCCGAAACCCGAAACCCCAGTCCTGAATCTACGCAGAGCACTTCATCCGGATCTGGGAATGCCGGGCGGCACAGATTGCTGAGCCAAAGGACTCGCACCCCCCCCCCCACACCCCCCGGAGGAGAAGAATCTCGATGGTCGTCTCTTAACACGACGATACAGCAGCTCGGCGTGCCTGAATCCACGACCCAAACAGGATCCGGGGGCCCAGACCTTTTGGCCCACGGGCTCGGCCCCTCTCCAGCCTTCTCCTGACGGGGGCCCAGATATACTGCTGCCCCCGGGATTCAAACCTCATGCAACCATTGCAGAGGCGTAACGGTGAGTGGATTTCAGTCAGCGCTGTGGTGAATGCGCTGGTGAAACAGTGAGCGTGGAAGACACACACTCACACACGCACACGCACACACACACACGCACACACACACACACACACACACTCACACACTCACATACTCAAGGTCATGTTCGTCTGACAGCGAGAACTCTCTGTTCCATAATTTGGTTTGGCTTCTTCGTTTTAGTTCATCCCTCACTAATATTCTCCTTGTACCCCCCCCCCCCCCGTCCCCCCCCCGTCCCCCACTGTGAGCAAGCTGCAGCCATTCATCCGGTTAAAAGGTGACGCAAAGAGACCCCCCCTGCACACACAAATAAATAAGAACCCATTTGGTCTGTGGGAAGGGGGGCTTCCTCTGCTATTGTTCCCACAAGTGGCCTTTTAACCCCCTGAGTTCATCCTAATTAAAATACACCCCGCCACCTGGAACACACGCACACATTTCTAAAGCCCCCCCATACGCTCACACCCCACCGGACACCTCCACAGAGTCCGTGGAACAGATGGTGATTTGCTGTAAGTGATGTGTGTCCTCCATGTTTGTGGTTTGCAGCCCGATTGTCGTTGTCGCCCCCCCCCCTGTTAGTCAGACGCACCGAAGCCCCCGGTGGCTCTGGATGAATCCCGGGACTCAAGGCGCAGCTTTGGCAGACAGGAAGTTGCAACACCAGATTTTAATTTGCGCTCTAATTCGAGAGAGAAGATTCAGTCATGTGGCGCAGGGCAGGGAACCCCCCCCCCCCCCCCCGTAGGGCACATACTGTACCTCCGCCAAGGGCAAATAATCCTGCATTTGTCTGGCTCACGCTCCACCCTCCACTCCAGCAGTTTGTGCATTCCTAGCGGATTATTCCCGATGTCGGAACGATAAAGGAAGTTGTGGACAGAATTAATCCCTCCATGCGGATCTTCTTCCCTGTCCCAGCAGGCTTCGTGGAGACGTGACAAACCAAGAAGCAGCCAACTTTCAACTTTGTAAGAAACCAACCCCCCGACAAAAAGGTTCA